>NC_053025.1:97554006-97828313 GCF_003073215.2 Triticum urartu
AACAAAAATTGATCTATTTATTATATCTTCATTTTTCCTAAATTTGGGAAAGTCATATTATTCCCTCTCTCATATATTTTGACACCGGAAAAATTATTGAAGATAAAATAAATAAATCAAATGATCCTATTTTCAAAATTCGAGAAAACTCTCAAATATGAAAATAACGAAATCTCCAACTCTCTCCGAGGGTCCTTGAGTTGCGTGAAATTTCTAGGATCAACCAAAATGCAAGAAAATATGATATGCATATGATCTAGTGTATAACATTCCAAATTGAAAATTTGGGATGTTACAGTGCAGGTACTAGGTGACTTGTCCGTTCTCTCCTACTGGATTGATATCTTGGTTCTAAAAAACTGAGGGAAATACTTACGCTACTTTGCTGCATCACCCTTTCCTCTTCAAGGGAAAACCAATGCATGCTCAAGAGGTAGCAAGAAGGATTTCTGGCGCCGTTGCCGGGGAGATCTACGCCAAGTCAAGACATACCAAGTACCCAGCATAAACTCTTCTCACTCGCATTACATTATTTTCCATTCCCTTTGTTTTCCTCTCCCCCACTTCTAAAACAATTTTCGAAAAGATTTTCCCTTTTCTTCGCCCTTCTTCCGTCCGTCCTTCTGTTAGCTCGTGTTACCATGTGCCTTCTATTTGCTTGCATCTTTGCTTGCTAAAAGTCTATTGGCATGGATCCTCATCCAGTTGCTAATCTTTTTAAGAGATCCAATTATGATGAACCGATTGCTAGTGAGTTAAGTGCACTAGATTATCTTTATGAGGTTTTGCTTGAAATTCATGAATCTGAAAATTGTGATGAACTGTTGAAAGAAGAAATTTATGAAGTGATTCACAATAGCTCCTTGAATGAAAATCATGAATGCAATGATATTATTATAAATTCTATTAATGTCAATGATATGCAAAACCCTAAGCTTGGGGATGCTTATTTTTCTATGTCCACTACTTGTTGCAATGATCATGATTGGGGTGATTCTTCTTACAATCTTGAAAATTTATTTAAGCCCCATGACGAATATGAGATTGATAATAATGTTTGCAATAATACTAAAAGTGGGTTTGGAAGAGTTTCAACTTTAGATCCCACATATTTGGATAATGTTCAATCTTATGAAGTTTTTGATAAAAGTGGGTTCGGAGATGTCATGACTTTATTTTATGATAATCCCACTATTTCGTAAGAGTGTCAACTTTGCATGCATGTGGATCATGAAGAGAAAATTTTATGTGATAGCTATATTGTTGAATTTGATTATGATCCTACATGTAATTATTATGAGAGAGGAAAATATGGTTGTAGAAATTTTCTTGTTGAAAAATTACCTCTCGTTATGTTGAGATTGTTATTGTTTCTTTCTTCTTCCTTGCATATGATAGTTTTTGCTTGTCTTGATAATTTGTTTTCTTATAAAATCCCTATGAATAGAAAGCATTTTAGACTTAGACTTGTTTGTCACATGTTTTATGTTGCTCTCTTTGTGTTTCATTGCTATCTTTCATGTGAGCATCATTAAAATTATCGATGCCTACCTGGGGCGTTAAACAATAGTGCTTCTTGGGAGGCAACCCAATTTTATTTTTGTTCTTTGCTTTTTGTTCCTGTTTAGTAATAAATAATTCATCTAGCCTCTATTATGATTGTGTTTTTTATGTTTTAATTATTGTTTGTGCCAAGTAAAGCCTTTAGGATCTTCTGGGTGATTGTTGTTTGATCTTGCTGATAACAACAGAAAGTATGCGCTCATGAAAATAATTTTCATTTTTTACCAGAGAGCGATAAAATACCAATTCCAACTGCAGTAGATAAATATACTTTTTATCCTGGTCGTCCTAATTTTTCAGAATTTTTGGAGTTACATAAGTATTCGAAACCTCCAGATTGCTACATATTGTTCTGTTTTTGACAGATTCTGTTTTTCGTGTGTCGTTTGCTTATTTTGATGAATCTATGAGTAGTATCGGGGGGTACGAACCATAGAGAAGTTGGAATACAGTAGGTTTAACTACAATATAAATAAAGAATGAGTTCATTACAGTACCTTAAAGTGGTGGTTTATTTTCTTATACTAACGGACCTCATGGGATTTTATGTTGAAGTTTTGTGTTGTGAAGTTTTCAAGTTTTGGGGTAAAGATTTGATGGATTTTGGAATAAGGAGTGGCAAGAACCTAAGATTGGGGATGCCCAAGTCAGCCCAAGGTAAAATTCAAGGACAACCAAAAGCATCCCCTCTTTCGTCTTCGTCTATCGGTAACTATACTTGAGGCTATATTTTTATTCACCACATGATATGTGTTTTGCTTGGAGCGTCTTGTATGATTTGAGTCTTTGCTTTTTAGTTTAACACAATAATCCTTGTTGTACACACCCTTTGGGAGAAACACGCATGAATCGGAATTTATTAGAATACTCTATGTGCTTCACTTATATCTTTTGAGCTAGATAATTTTGCTCTAGTGCTTCGCTTATATCTTTTTAGAGCACGGTGGTGGTTTTATTTTATACAAATTATTGATCTCTCATGCTTCACTTATATTATTTTAAGAGTCTTTTAGAACAGCATGGTAATTTGCTTTGGCTATAAAATTAGTCCTAATATGATGGGCATCCAAGATGGGTATAATAAAAACTTTCATATAAAGTGCATTGAATACTATGAGAAGTTTGATTCCTTATGGTTGTTTTGAGATATGAAGATGGTGATATTAGAGTCATGCTAGTTGAGTAGTTGTGAATTTGAGAGATACTTGTGTTAAAGTTTGTGATTCCCGTAGCATGCACGTATGGTGAACCGTTATGTGATGAAGTCGGAGCATGATTTATTTTTTGATTGCCTTCCTTCTGAGTGGTGGTCGGGGACGAGCGATTGTCTTTTCCTACCAATCTATCCCCCTAGGAGCATGCACGTAGTACTTTGTTCCGATAACTAATAGATTTTTGCAATAAGTATGTGAGTTCTTTATGACTGATGTTGAGTCCATGGATTATACGCACTCTCACCCTTCCATCGTTGCGAGCCTCTCTAGTACTGTACCGCGCAACTTTCACCGGTACCATAAACCCACCATTTACCTTCCTCAAAACAGCCACCATACCTACCTATTATGGCATTTCCATAGCCATTACGAGATATATTACCATGCAACTTTCCACCATTCTATTTATTATGACACGCTTCATCATTGTCATATTGCTTTGCATGATCATGTAGTTGACATCGTATTTCTGGAAAAGCCACCTTCATAATTCTTTCATATATGTCACTCTTGATTCATTGCACATCCCGATACACTGCCGGAGGCATTCACATAGAGTCATATTTTGTTCTAATTATCGAGTTGTAATTCTTGAGTTCTAAGTAAATAAAAGTGTGATGATCTTCATTATTAGAGCATTATCCCAGTGAGGAAAGGATGATGGAGACTATGATTCCCACACAAGTTGGGATGAGACTCCGGACGAAAAAAAGGGGGGAAAGAGGCCATAAAAAGGCCCAAATAAGAAAAATTATAAAAAAGAGAGAGAACAAGAGAGAGGGGACAATGCTACTATCCTTTTTCCGCACTTGTGCTTCAAAATAGCACCATGATCTTCATGATAGAGAGTCTCCTATTTTGTCACTTTCATATACTAGTGGGAATCTTTCATTATAGAACTTAGCTTGTATATTCCAATGATGGGCTTCCTCAAAATGCCCTAGGTCTTCGTGAGCAAGCGAGTTGGATGCACACCCACTTAGTTTCTTTTTGAGCTTTCATACACTTATAGCTCTAGTGCATCCGTTGCATGGAAATCCCTGCTCACTCACATTGATATCTATTGATGGGCATCTCCATAGCCATCGATACGCCTAGTTGATGTGATACTATCTTCTCCTTTTTGTCTTCTCCACAACCACCATTCTATTCCACCTATAGTTCTATGTCCATGCTCACGCTCATGTATTGCGTGAAGATTGAAAACGTTTGATAACATCAAAAGTATGAAACAATTGCTTGGCTTGTCATCGGGGTTGTGCATGATTTAAATATTTGTGTGATGATGATAGAGCATAGCCAGACTATATGATTTTGTAGGGATAGCTTTCTTTGGCCATGTTATTTTGAGAAGACATGATTACTTTATTAGTATGCTTGAAGTATTATTATTTTTGTGTCAATATAAAACTTTTGTTTTGAATCTTTCGAATCTGAACATTCATGCCACAATAAAGAAAATTACATTGATAATTATGTTAGGTAGCATTCCACATCAAAAATTCTATTTTTATCATTTACTTACTCGAGGACGAGCAGGAATTAAGCTTGGGGATGCTTGATACGTCTCCAATGTGTCTATAATTTTTGATTGTTCCATGCTATTATATTATTTGTTTTGGATGTTTAATGGGTTTTAATATGCTATTATTTTTGGGACTAACCTATTAACCAGAGGCCTAGTGCCAGTTTCTATTTTTTTCCTATTTTAGAGTTTCGCAGAAAGGGAATACCAAACGGAGTCCAAATGGAATGAAACATTCACGATGATCTTTCTTGGACCAAAAGCAAACCAAATGACTTGGAGTGGAAGTCTGGAACTCCGCGAGGCGGCCACGAGGCAGGAGGGCGCACCTAGGGGGTAGGCGCGCCCCCCACCCTCGTGGGCCCCTCGTAGATCCACCGATGTACTTTTTCCCCTATATATACTCTTATACCCTAGATCAATCGCAGAGAGCCACAAGACCACTTTTCCACTGCCGCAACCTTCTGTACCCGTGAGATCCCAACTCGGGGCCTCTTCCGGTGATCTGCCGGAGGGGGAATCGATCACGGAGGGCTTCTACATCAACACCATAGCCTCTCCGATGAAGCGTGAGTAGTTTACCACAGACCTTCGAGTCCATAATTATTAGCTAGATGGCTTATTCTCTCTCTTTATTTCTCAATACAAAGTTCTCCTCGATGCTCTTGGAGATCTATTCGATGTAATACTCTTTTGCGGTGTGTTTGTCGAGATCCGATGAATTGTGGGTTTATGAAAAAAATTATCTATGAATATTATTTGGTTCTTCTCTGAATTCTTATATGCATGATTTGATATCTTTGCAAGTCTCTTCGAATTATCGGTTTAGTTTGGACTACTTGATTGATCTTTCTTGCAATGGGAGAAGTGCTTAGCTTTGGGTTCAATCTTGGGGTGTCCTTTCCCAGTGACAGTAGGGGCAGCAAGTCACGTATTGTATTGTTGCCATCGAGGATAAAAGATGAGGTTTATATCATATTGTTTGAGTTTATCCCTCTACATCATGTCATCTTGCTTAATGTGTTACTCTGTTCTTATGAACTTAATACTCTAGATGCATGCTGGATAGCGGTCGATGTGTGGATTAATAGTAGTAGAGGCAGAATCGTTTTGATCTACTTGACACGGACATGATGCCTATATTCATGATCATTGCCTTAGATATTCTTATAATTATGTGCTTTTCTATCAATTGCTCAGCAGTAATTTGTTCACCCACCGTAATACATGCTATGTTGAGAGAAGCCACTAGTGAAACCTATGGCCCCCGGGTATCTTTCTTATTATATTGCATCTCTTTTCTTTGCATCGCATCTCGTTTACTTTTTTGCAATCTTTACTTTCCAATCTATACAACAAAATTACCAAAAATATTTACTTTACTATCTTTATCAGATCTCACTTTTGCGAGTGACCGTGAAGGGATTGACAACCCCTTTATCGCGTTGGTTGCAAGGTTCTTGATTGTTTGTGCAGGTACTAGGTGACTTGTGTGTTGTCTCCTACTGGATTGATACCTTGGTTCTCAAAAACTGAGGGAAATACTTACGCTACTTTGTTGCATCACCCTTTCCTCTTCAAGGGAAAACCAATGCATGCTCAAGAGGTAGCACTAAGCACTACAACAATATGACCGAAGGAGTAAACTGTGGAGGGGGGCACCGCACACGGCTAAGAAACAACGGTTGTGCTTTGGGGTGCCCCCTGCCCCTGTATATAAAGGAGGGGAGGGAGAAGGCCGGCCAAGGGGCGCGCCATAGGGGGGACCGACTAGGACTCCCAATCCTAGTCCCCCTCCCCTTTCCTTTCTTTCGGATGGGGAAAAGGGAAGGAGAGGGAGAGGAAGAGGGAGAAGGCCTTTCCCCCTTGTCCAATTCAGACTCCCTTGGGGGGCACCCCTTCCAGGCTCCCCTCTCTCTCTCCTATGGCCCATATAGGCCCATTACTTCCCCGGGGGTTCTGGTAACCTCCCGGTACTCCGAAAAAATATCCGAACCGAAATCATTTCGGTGTTCGAATAGCATCGTCCAATATATCAATCTTTACCTCTCGACCATTTTGAGACTCCTCGTCATGTCTGTGATCTCATCCGGAACTCCGAACAATCTTCGGTCACCAAAATAGATAACTCATAATACAAATCATTATCGAACGTTAAGCGTGCGGACCCTACAGGTTCAAGAACTATGTAGACATGACCGAGACACATCTCTGGTCAATAACCAACAACAGAACCTGGATGCTCATATTGGTTCCTACATATTCTAGGAAGATCTTTATCGGTGAAACCGCAATGACAACATACGTCATTCCCTTTATCATCGGTATGTTACTTGCCTGAGATTCGATCGTCGGTATCTTTATACCTAGTTCAATATTGTTACCGGCAAGTCTCTTTACTCATTCCGTAATGCATCATCCCGCAACTAACTCATTAGTCACATTGTTTGCAAGGCTTATCATGATGTGCATTATCGAGAGGGCCCAGAGATACCTCTCCGATACTCGGAGTGATAAATCCTAATCTCGATTTATGTCAAACCAACAAACACCTTCGGAGAAACCTGTAGAGCATGTTTATAATCACCCAGTTATGTTGTGATATTTGATAGCACACAAGGTGTTCTTCCGGTATTCAGGAGTTGCATAATATCATAGTCAAAGGAATACGTATGAGTCATGAAGAAAGCAATAGCAATAAAACTTAACGATCAGTATGCTAAGCTAACGGATGGGTCTTGTCCATCACATAATTCTCTAATGATGTGATCCCGTTCATCAAATGACAACACATATCTATAGTTAGGTTACTTAACCATATTTGATTAACGAGCTAGTCAAGTAGAGGCATACTAGGGACACTCTGTTTTGTCTATGTATTCACACATGTATCAAGTTTCCGGTTAATACAATTCTAGCATGAATAATAAACATTTATCATGATATAAGTAAATATAAATAACAACTTTATTATTGCCTCTAGGGCATATTTCCTTCAATAACAACTTTATTATTGCCTCTAGGGCATATTTCCTTCAGTTTCCCACTTGCACTAGAGTCAATAATCTAGTTCACATCACCATGTGATTTAACACAAATAGTTCACATCTTTATGTGATTAACACACATAGTTCACATCGCCATGTAACCAACACCCAAAGGGTTACTAGAGTCAATAATCTAGTTCACATCGCTATGTGATTAACACCCAAAGAGTACTAAGGTGTAATCATGTTTTGCTTGTGAGAGAAGTTTAGTCAACGGGTCTGCCATATTCAGAACCATATGTATTTTGCAAATTTCTGTGTCTACAATACTCTACACGGACCTACTCGAGCTAATTGCTCCACTTTCAATATGTATCCAGATTGAGACACTGAGCCATCTAGATTAGTGTCAAAGCTTGCATCGACGTAACGCTTTACGACGAACTCCTTGTCACCTCCATAACCGAGAAACATTTCTTAGTCCTCTTCGGTAACTAAGGATAATTTTGACCGTTGTCCAGTGATCTACTCCTGGATCAATATTGTAACCCCTTGACAAACTCATGGTAAGGTACACAATATGTCTGGTACACAGCATGGCATACTTTATAGAACCTAAGGCTGAGGCATAGGGAATGACTTTCATTCTCTCTCTATCTTCTGCCGTGGTCGGGCTTTGAGTCTTACTCAACTTCACACCTTGCAACACAGGCAAGAACCCTTTCTTTGACTGATTCATTTTGAACTTCTTCAAAAATCTTGTCAAGGTATGTGCTTTTGAAAGTCCTATTAAGCGTCTCGATCTATATCTATAGATCTTGATGCCCAAAATATAAGCAGCTTCATTGAGGTCTTTCATTGAAAAACTCTTATTCAAGTATCCTTTTATGCTATCCAGAAATTCTATATCATTTCCAATCAACAATATGTCATCCACATATAATATTAGAAATGCTACAGAGCTCCCACTCACTTTATTGTAAATACAGGCTTCTCCAAAAGTCTGTATAAAACCATATGCTTTGATCACCTCATCAAAGCATATATTGCAACTCCGAGATGCTTGCACCAGTCCATAAATGGATCGCTGGAGCTTGCACACTTTGTTAACACCTTTAGGATCGACAAATCCTTCTGGTTGCATCATATACAACTCTTCTTTAAGAAATCCATTAAGGAATGCAATTTTGACGTCCATTTGCTAGATTTTATAATCATAAAATGCAGCAATTGCTAACATGATTTGGACAGACTTAAGCATTGCTAAGGGTGAGAAGGTCTCATCATAGTCAACTCCTTGAACTTGTCCAAAACCTTTCACGACAAGTAGAGCTTTGTAGATAGTAACATTACCATCAGCGTCAGTCTTCCTCTTGAAGATCCATTTATTCTCTATGGCTTTCCAATCATCGGGAAAGTCAAGCAAAGTCCATACTTTGTTCTCATACATGGATCCCATCTCAGATTTCATGGCATCAAGCCATTTCGCGGAATCTGGGCTCATCATCGCTTCCTCATAGTTCGTAGGTTCATCATGGTCTAGTAACATGACTTGCAGAACAGGATTACCGTACCACTCTGGTGCGGAACGTACTCTGGTTGACCTACGAGGTTTGGTAGTAACTTGATCTGAAGTTTCATGATCATCATCATTAGATTCCTCTCTAGTTGGTGTAGGCATCACGAGAACGGTTTTATGTGATGGGCTACTTTCCAATTCGAGATAAGGTACAATTACCTCATCAAGTTCTACTTTCCTCCACTCCATTCTTTCGAGAGAAACTCCTTCTCTAGAAAGGATCCATTCTTAGCAACAAAGATCTTGCCTTCGGATCTATGATAGAAGGTGTACCCAACAGTTTCTTTTGGGTATCCTATAAAGACGCACTTCTCTAAATTGGGTTCTAGTTTATCAGGTTGAAGCTTTTTCACATAAGCATCGCGACCCCAAACTTTAAGAAACGACAACTTAGGTTTATTGCCAAACCATAGTTCATACGACGTCGTCTCAACGGATTTAGATGGTGCCCTATTTAACGTAAATGCAACTGTCTCTAATGCATAACCCCAAAACGATAGTGGTAAATCGGTAAGAGACATCATAGATCGCACCATATCCAATAAAGTACGGTTACGATGTTTGGACACGCCATTACGTTGCAGTGTTCCAGGTGGCGTGAGTTGTGAAACTATTCCACATTGTTTTAAATGAAGGCCAAACTCATAACCCAAATATTCTCCTCCGCAATCAGATCGTAGAAACTTTATTTTCTTGTTACGATGATTATCCACTTCACTCTGAAATTCTTTGAACTTTTCAATTGTTTCATACTTGTGTTTCATTAAGTAGATATACCTATATCTGCTCAAATCATCTGTGAAGGTCAGAAAATAACAATATTCGTCGCGAGCCTCAACACTTATTGGACCGCATACATCGGTATGTATTATTTCCAATAAGTCATTAGCTCGCTCCATTGTTCCTGAGAACGGAGTTTTAGTCATCTTGCCCATGAGGCATGGTTCGCAAGTATCAAAATAATTCATAATCAAGTGATTCCAAAAGCTCATCTGCATGGAGTTTCTTCATGCGCTTTACACCAATATGACCTAAACGACAGTGCTACAAATATAGTACACTATCATTATCAACTTTGCATCTTTTGGCATCAATATTATGAATATGTGTATCACTATGATTGAGATCCAATAAACCATTTACATTGGGTGTATGACCATAGAAGGGTTTATTCATGTAAACAGAACAACAATTATTCTCTGACTTAAATGAATAACCGTATCACAATAAACAAGATCCAATCATATTCATGCTCAACGCAAACACCAAATAATATTTATTTAGGTTCAACACTGGTCCCGAAGGTAGAGGGAGTGTGCGATGGTGATCTTATCAACCTTGGAATCACTTCCAACACACATCGTCACCTTGCCCTTAACTAGTCTCTGTCCATTCTGTAACTCCAGTTTCGAGTTACTAATCTTAGCAACTGAGTTGTATCAAATCCCATGGGGTTACTATGAACACTAGTAAAATACACATCAATAACATGTATTTCAAATATACCTTTGTTCACTCTGCCATCCTTCTTATCCGCCAAATACTTGGGCTAGTTCCGCTTACAGTGACTATTCCCTTTGTAATAGAAGCACTCAGTTTCAAGCTTAGGTCTAGCTTTGGGCTTATTCACGGAGTGGAAAGTTGCTTGCCATTCTTCTTGAAGTTCCCTCTCTTTCCCTTGCCTTTTTTCTTGAAACTAGTGGTCTTATTAACCATCAACACTTGATGCTCTTTCTTGATTTCTACCTTCGCCGATCTCAGCTCGCGAAGAGCTTGGGAATCGTTTTTGTCATCCCTTGCATATTATAGTTCATCACGAAGTTTTAGCAGCTTGATGATAGTGACTAGAGAACTCTGTCAATCACTATATATCTTATCTGGAAGATTAACTCCCACTTGATTCAAGCGATTGTAGTACCTAGACATTCTGAGTACATGCTCACTTGTCGAGCTATTCTCCTCCATCTTGTAGGCAAAGTACTTGTCAGAGGTTTCATACCTCTCAACATGGGCATGAATATGAAATACCAATTTTCAGCTCTTAGAACATCTCATATGCTCCGTGGCGTTCAAAACATTTCTAAAGTCCCGGTTCTAAGCCGTAAAGCATGGCGCACTAAACTATCAAGTAGTCATCATATTGAGCTTGTCAACTGTTCATAACATCTGCATCTATTCCTGTAATAGGTTTGTCACCTAGCGGTGCATCAAGGACCTAGGGGCTGGTTTGTCCCTTACTTGGCCCATTAGGCCCATGTAGTTGTCGGGGGGATGCCCGGAACCCCTTTTGGTGACCCAATATGCACCCGGTACCCAGGAACACTTTCGGTGTCTAAATACCATCGTCCAATATGAATCTTTACCTCTCGACCATTTTAGGAATCCTCGTAATGTCCGTGATCTCATCCGGGACTCCGAACAACATTCGGTCACCAAATCACATAACTCATATAATACAAAATCGTCATCAAACGTTAAGTGTGTGGACCCTATGGGTTCGAGAACTATGTAGACATGACCGAGACACCTCTCTGGTCAATAACCAACAGCGGAACCTGGATGCTCATATTGGTTCCCACATATTCTACGAAGATCTTTATCGGTCGTACCGTAATGACAACATATGTTATTCCCTTTGTCATCGGTATGTTACTTGCCCGAGATTCGATCGTCGGTATCTTCATACCTAGTTCAATCTTGTTACCGGCAAGTCTCTTTACTCATTCCGTAATACATCATCCTGCAACTAAATCATTAGTCATATGGCTTGCAAGGCTTATTATGATGTGCATTACCGAGAGGGCCCAGAGATACCTCTCCGATACTCGGAGTGACAAATCCTAATCTCGATCTATGCCAACCCAAAAAACACACCTTCGGAGGTACTTGTAGAGCATCTTTATAATCACTCAGTTACGTTGTGACGTTTGATAGCACAAGTTTCCAAATCCCTTGTTAGATACACCATTCTCTGCCTTCCATTGCAGCAATTCCAGTGTGGTGCCCAGCTTTTTCTTGTCAGCTTTGCAATTCGGGTACAACAATTTTGTTGGGGAACGTAGCATGCAATTTCAAAAAATTCCTACGCTCACGCAAGATCTATCTAAGAGATGCATAGCAATGAGAGGGGGAGAGTGTGTCCACGTACCCTCGTAGACTGAAAGCAGAAGCGTTTGTTAACGTGGTTGATGTAGTCGAACTTCTTCTTGTTCCGACCGATCAAGCACCGAATGTACGGCACCTCTGAGTTCAGCACACGTTCAGCTCGATGATGTCCCTCGAACTCTTGATCCAGCAAAGTGTCGAGGGAGAGTTCCGTCAGTATGACGGCGTGGTGACAATGATGGTGAAGTGATCTGCGCAGGGCTTCGCCTAAGCACTACGTGAATATGACCGGAGGCATAAACTATGGAGGCGGGCGCAGCACACAGCTTGGTACAATTGATGTTCTGTGTTCTAGCGGTGCCCCCCCTCATATATATAGGTTGGAGGGGAGGAGAGGCAGCCAAGGGGCACCCCAAGTAGGAGGAATCCTACTTGGGTGCTTCCCTATTCGGCCTCCCCCCTTCCATATCCATCCGGAGGGGCAAGGAAGGAGGAGGGAGGAGAGAAGGAAGGGGGAGGCCGAATTGCTCCCCTTCCTTTCTCTCTTCCCCTCTTTCCTTCCCCCTTATTTGGCTTATATGGGGCGCACTAGCCCCCTAGGGGCTGGTCTGTCCCCTTCTTGGCCCATTAGGCCCATGTAGTTGCCGGGGGGATGCCAGGAACCCCTTTCGGTGACCCGATATGCACCAGGTACCCCCGGAACACTTCCGGTGTCCGAATACCATCGTCCAATGTATGAATCTTTACCTCTCGACTATTTCGAGACTCCTCGTCATGTCTGTGATCTCATCCGAGACTCCGAACAACACTCGGTCACCAAATCACATAACTCATGCAATACAAAATCGTCATCGAACATTAACTGTGCGGACCCTACGGGTTCGAGAACTATATAGACATGACCAAGACACCTCTCTGGTCAATAATCAACAGCGGAACCTGGATGCTCATATTGGTTTCCACATATTCTACGAAGATCCTTATCGGGTGTACCGTAATGACAACATAGGTTATTCCTTTGTCATCGGTATGTTACTTGCCCGAGATTCGATTGTCGGTATCTTCATACCTAGTTCAATCTCGTTACCGGCAAGTCTCTTTACTCATTCCATAATACATCATCCCGCAACTAACTCATTAGTCCCATTGCTTGCAAGGCTTATTGTGATATGCATTATCGAGAGGGCCCAGGGATACCTCTCCGATACTCGGAGTGACACATCCTAATCTCGATCTATGCCAACCCAACAAACACCTTCGAAGATACCCGTAGAGCATCTTTATAATCACCCAGTTACGTTGTGATGTTTGATAGCACAGAAGGTATTCCTCCAGTATCCGGGAGTTGCATAATCTCATAGTCGAAGGAATATGTATATGACATGAAGAAAGCTATAGCAATAAAACTGAACGATCAACATGCTAAGCTAATGGATGGGTCTTGTCCATCACATCATTCTCCTAATGATGTGATCCCATTTATCAAATGACAACACATGTCTATGGTTAGGAAACTTAACCATCTTTAATTAACGAGCTAGTTTAGTAGAGGCTTACTAGGGACACGGTGTTATGTCTATGTATCCACACATGTATCAAGTTTCCGATTAATACAATTCTAGCATGAATAATAAAAATTTATCATGATATAAGGAAATATAAATAACAACTTTATTATTGCCTCTAGGGCATATTTCCTTCAAATTTCTTGTGATCCTCTAACATGCGCTGCAACTTCAGCCTCTCCTTCTTACTTGCACAGTTTCTCTTTGCATAGGCAATGGCATGACCTAGATCATCAGCGGGCTCATCTGATGTCTCTTCTTCAGCTTCTTCCCGCATTGCCGGCCCAGCTTCTTTTCCCATTGTTGTACCATCGTATTCAGGAAACTCATGGCCAGGATAGCTGTCGTCGTCCTCTTCTTCTTCATTATCTTCCATCATAACCCCTCTTTCTCCATGCTTGGTCCAAACATTATAGTGGGGCATGAAACCGGACTCAAACATGTGCTAGTGAATGGTTCTTGAGTTAGAGTAATTGTGATCATTCTTACAGCCAGCACATGGATAAGACATAAAACCATCCACCCGCTTGTTTACCTTAGCCGCAAGCAGAAAAGTACACACGCCATTAATGAACTGGGGAGAGTATAGGTCATCGTACATCCATTGCCGGCTCATCTTCATTACACGGCACCGAAAAGAACAAATTAATACAAGTTCATACACACTTATTCTCATAAAACAACATACAAACTCTCTAGCTAAATCATTTAAATGCAATAACAAAGGAGATCAAAATCGCAACTAAGGTAACAATTGATCCAACGGCATAATGATACCAAGCCTCACTATCAATGGCATATTTTCTAATCTTCAAGCACATTTTTTCCATCTTGATCTTGTGATCATCGACGACATCGGCAACATGCAACTCCAATTCCATCTTCTCATCCTCAATTATTTTTCTATTTTTCTTTCAAATACACGTTTTAATTTTCAACTGCATTTAACCTCTCGACAATAGGGTCGGTTGGAATTTCCGGTTCACATACCTCCTAAATAAAAATATCTATGTCAACTTGATGGGCATAACTTTTCATAAACACGAAATGCAACAAATAGTTATAAAAGAGAATATACCACATCCGAATCATAAACCGGACGAGGGCCAACGAGGACGGATATCAAAACCGTGGCACTATGTATAACAAACAACGTACGGATAAGATAATTATACAAGTAACTATATATCTAAATCACACAAACATGATTTTTTTATATATAAAAATAAGAACAAGAGGCTCACCAGAAGGTGGTGCCGGCGACGGGACGGTGCGGGCGATCGACGGTGGTTAGGACAGAGACGGGAAGGCACTAAGTAAACCACACCTACATATGCAAACTAAGAGTCATTTTGAGCTCAAGTTGCATATAAATCAAATAAACTACCACATACAATTCCTCCCAAACTAAAATCCACAAATCACTATACTTATAGAGCATTGCAAGAGCTAATCTATCAATGTTAGATGAAAGGACAAAGTTTCTAACATTTGTGATCACTTGGATGGATGGGGTGCCTTCAAATCTTGACAAATTTTGGCAAAAATGGAAGATGCACTCGAGAGGAGAGGAAGAAAACAAAGAGGAGAGGAAAGGGGAAGAACAGAGAGCCCAGGCTCAAAGAAGGATTTATATAGGATGATCTTTAGTCCCGGTTGGTTATATGAACCGGGACTAAAGGTGCATCTCTAGTCCCGGTTCGTTCCACGAACCGAGACTAAAGGTATTGGTGGGGCCACAACTCGACACCAGCCTGCCACCACCTCTTTAGTCCCTGTTCGTGGCACGAACCGGCACTAAAGGTTCGCCACGAACCGAGACTAATGAGTGCCGCCCGCTAGCCGTTGGAACCGGCACTGATGGTCACATTAGTGCTGTTTTATTTACAAACCGGGACTAATGAGCTGAACGTTAGGCCATTTTTCTACTAGTGTGCATTGTGCGTGCAGCAAGAGGGAGGGGCGAGAGAGAGAGAGAGGAAGGGAATGTGTGGGCGGAGAGGAGGGCACAAGCGGTTTTTGTAGCCGCCGAGGGAGGGCGGTGGCGTGCACAGGTGAGGCGTCGGAGATTAATGTGGGCGGTGGCATGTGCAGGTGAGGCTATGCGACGCGTTGGCTTAATGGCGGCGGGGCAGCACAACCGAGGCAAGGCGACATGTCACGTTAATGGTGGCGCATGCGAGGCACAACAGCGCGTGCATGGCCCTTGGGCACCACGTTTGACAGGTCGAACCCCGTGTAATGGCAGGACGGGCGAGGTGCAGCGGCGCGTGCGTGGGCCTGGGATGCCGTGTTTGCCACGTTGAACACCCACATACGGCAAATGTATACATGTACAGAGGGTGCATATCTGCGTGCTCCTCGGCTACTTGGGTTGACGACCTTTTTAATAAAAAATCATCCTATCATTTGTTATGAAGAGGTATGGACAAATCTGGTTCATCGATGTGTTTAGCGGGGTTGTATTGAAAAAATGTTATATGCGACTTTTGTTAACAATCATTTTTTATGGTAATCTACCTTGTGAATTATTATCCTTATTTTTTTCACAATTGTTAAATTAAATGAGAAAGCTATTTGTCTGCCGACTGTCAGTTAGCGACAAGCACGTATGATCGCCTTTTTTTCCTCTCTGGCACGTAAAAAGAGCTTAAAAAAATAGTGCCACCGCGCTAGGATTCAAACACACAACTTATTGGTTGTGGCCACAAAGCATTACCAGCTAAGCTAACTACATGTTCTTTCATTTGCGGGTTAATTTTATTTCTACCTTAGTAAATGAGAGCGAGAAAGAAAGACCACAACGCCTTTGATGAGACAAAACCATTTGCTCCAAGTTTTTTAAAGGGCCGATGCAACGTGTTTTGTACTCCACTTGTCTTTTTTTTGTAGTGATGAATGTTTTCCAGAGAAATAAATGTTTCACTCCTATAGAATTCGAACAACGGTCTTTTTCTCGTTTGTCATATCTCGGTAAATTCTTTTGTAATGAGCTTGATAATTATAGGTACCACAAACCGATAGCTTATGTAAAAATATCGTCGTAGCTTTTTTTTAAAAAAAACTAATGTAAACATACACTCAGTAACTTTTTTGTATGAATAGTATGGTAACTCACACATCGCATATCTGATAATTTATGCACCACGGTCCTGGTAACTTCAGCGGCCGAGGGGGGGGGGAGTTGATCAAATATACCCCGGTAACTTTTCTGCGAATAGCATGATAACTCACACATTGCAGACCCGATAACTTATGTACCCCTGTCCTGGTAGCTTTGGCGACCGAGGGAGGGGGGGTTGACGAACTTTTGTGTGAATAGCATGGTAACTCACGCCTCGCAGACCTGATAACTTATGCACCCCATCCTGATAACTTTGGCAACGAACGCGGGGGGGGGGGGGGGGGGGGGGGAGTGATGAAAAATATCCCTCGGTAGATTTTTCATCCTCATGATAGTCACACTCATGTACTTTATAACTTATGGACCCCAGTCGCGATAACTTTGGTATGGGGGGGGGGGGGGGAGTTGACGAAACGTCCCCTCGGTAACTTTTTATGTGAATAGTATGGTAACTCACACAACGCACACCTAATGACTTATGTACCCCAGTCCTGATAGCTTTGGCATGAGGAGGGTGGGGGGCGGGGGTCCGGTAACATTTGTGTGAATAGCATGGTAACCCACACATTTGCAGACATGATAACTTATTCTTTACCCCGGCCCTGGTAACATTGGCGAGGGGGGTTGATTAAATATACCCACGGTAACTTTCATGTTAATAGCACGGTAACTCATGCCTCGCAGACCTGATAACTTGTATACCCTGGTCTTGATAACTTTGGGGACCAGGGTGGGGGAGGGAGGGGCATCATGAAATATACCCCCAGTAACTTTCATTGATGAAGTGATTTTTTTTCCAGAAAAATAGCTTTCCACTTTTCTTATGACAGTAGTAAGAAAGAGTTTAAAATAATTTCGTTTTCAACTAGTGAACAACAAACTAGGTTGGCGTGATGGTTGTCTGGCTTTGTACTTGGGCTTGTCCTTTCCAACCTGACGCAGGCTTGATTCCCATGTAGGTAATTTTTTCCGCGTTTTTAATTATGGTGCAATAAATCGATCGGGAGGAGCACGGGAACTTCACGTCCAGTCGACTTTATCCAACTAATGATGGATTTTCTCAAACATTTTTTAGCCTATCATTTTCTTATCATTCTTCCCTCTTGCTCATCGCCTTATACTGCGTGAAATATAAGGACAAAGATAGGGATTGAAGGCTGACTGACATTTACTAAAATGGGAGAACTTTAAAATGTTTTTCATTGGACTCGGTTCACCTAGTCCTCGACGCCATATACACTGATAGTAGATAACAGTAACTACAGAAGTAAGATTAGACCACAAGCCGGTAGCCGAGCTCTACTTGATTTTATTTGCAACGAAAATAGATAGCTTCATTCGTACCCTAGCCATATATAGCTAGTTACAGTCACAGGAGGCGGACGCGACTGTCATCGGGTAGGGAAAGGAGTTGCCGTACTGGAACGACACAGGGAAGCTGGGCTCGATGGACCTGCCGCCATTGACGAGGCAGTCGTTGAAGCCGAGACGGCGGAACTTGTCTGGGTCGATGACGTCATTTGAGGCGAAGTCGCCGCACGCGACGTGGACGTCGCACACGGCGCAGTCGATGCAGGTGTTGGTGAACTCCACGCTGTACGTCGGCATGCCGCCGGCCATGCTCGGCGCGTTGTTCTGGAACACCTCCAGGAGGTCCTCCGAGCACTCCTCCAGCTCCAACGGCTCCGCCGAGGGGCCTCCGGCGCCGCTCGATGACACGGAAGATGCATCGACGCTGAGCATCTTGCGCGACTGATGCGGATGCTGCTGCAGCGAGGAAGACGCTGAAACTGGCACAGCAAAACAAGTGAGCAAAAGATGAAGAATTAGTATGCATGCGGATCTAAGCTTACGTACGTACTACATTTGATTACCTTCAAAGCAAGCTTGGAGCAGGAGCATGGTGACGACGACCACAGCTGCAGCGCTTGAACGAATCCGAAAGCACGCCATGGCGCCTTTGTGTTTCTTCCTGCCTCAGGCCTTGCTGCTACTACCTTGACTTGCACCATCCACCGGGAGTGCGTACTTATAATACTGCTAGTAGCAGGTTCCCTTGGCAAACTAAACGCCGGCGCAGCAAAGCAAAGATACTCGTACGACGTAGCGCCGTCCATAATTTACTGATGGCTTGGGAAACGAAGCTAGCTAGCCAGGCTGCTGCTTTGGGTTGAACACCGCGGAGTTAATAACCGAGACAGACGTGCGTACGACCAGCCAATGCATGCATTGCGCCGGCGCCGCCGAGTTTCACGCACCGCAATTACTTCGCTGATCCCGTGTGGCTTTTTTTTTTACCGGATGTACCCCTCTCCATTTGCATGAAACGAAAATAGTACAGTTCCAGACATAACCAGGAAGAAGAGAAAGAGGGTAGCGAGTTCAACGCACTGCTAGAAAACCCACTATGCCCGCCCGCCATCAAAACGAGCACTGTGAGGCGAAAACCTGACAGCACCACTCAGTTTTAAGAGATTACAAAACCAGACACAAAAATAACAGGATAACTAGACATATTCCAGCAAAGACATCTGAAGCAGGAAGCCATGACAAAGCGCAACATCAATCACCAAGGGAGCACTTCTCCAGTGTCATCCACTGTGCGTCTAGCCTTCTCGCATATCGTCATCAGCCTGGTCGTGTTTGATTTGATCATCTCGGCTCCTTGACGTAGCTTCCTTGACGTAGCTTCACCGCTTCTTCCCTAGTCTGTAGGCCTGCCCAATACAAAAGAAAAAAACAAGCCAAGAACACAATCTCAAAAGGATTTAATCAACTTTTTCTCAAAGGTAGCTCTATTAGGCTGGTTGTAATGTGGAGTATCATTACATAGTATCATATATTAGTATCATGTAGTACTCTATTTATTGCCATGCATGACACAAAATAGCATAGCATTTATTATGATACAGTATCATGATATGATACTACACCCTCTCTTTCTTCATTTAATGCTATGACACATCATCAAAATTGTCTAGTTGACATGCATGATACTATCTATGATACTACCATTACGACCAGCCTTAAGTGCCAACCATATAGCCCAAGTTATAGCAGTCAAGCCCACTGTGTAAAATCTGAACCCATTAGACCAAGGGGCGGAGCTGGAGCTAATCTTACCCTGATGCACCACTTAACCATTGGAAAAAAAAATCTAGCAACCGATGTGTTAAACAAAGGTGCGTTTCATAGCTTGTAACACGGACTACCAAACATAATAGAAGTCGATTTATAAAAGGTTAAAAACAATCCAATAGTCACACTGCTCAATATAATGCTAAAATAAACAACAAAATGTATTGAAAAGGATGTCTTGCATTCTCAAATTCCAAAACACATTATGAGACACCAAGGCTCAATAACCTACAATAACAAAATTAGAATTACAGTTTCAAGTACTACCTCTGTTCATTTCTATAAGACGTTTAGACATTCAGACACTGTACAAAACAGTACAAAGCAAGCTGCCCGAAATGTCTTATAAAAACAAACGGAGGGAGTAGAACATAATAAAATGCCTCAGAAAGTGTTTTCTTCTTACCAGATATTTCAGATTTTGGATGATAATGTTCTATCAATTTTATCTTGCCCGGGTCATTCAATCTGCTAGCAACAATTTTATTGATTTAATTGTGGCAACATACAAAAATATGTAGGACAAACAACACAAATAAGGGGTAAATTCGACTCAATAGATGACCTTAACTTAGACAAAAAAAATCAAAAACACATTGATATATTGCTAAGAGAGAAGAAGAGAAAATTACGACGCCCCCGGTGCCGGCTGCCGCTGCCATGCGGACGTTCGGATCGACGAGGAAGACAGGAACGGATCCGTGCTAGTGCTACGGGCTGCTTCGAATCGTCACTTCGTCAGGACTCAGGAATAGATCAATTCCAAAATTTAAATCGAACCCTGTAGAAAGAGCAGCTACAGTAGAAGTACCTACTAGCTAGCTCTTGCCTCTTGGAGTCTTGGTTCGATCGCCGCCGCCGCTGCACAGGTTCTCAATCCCTGGATCGACCGATCGCCGCCGGCCGCTGCACACGTCGCTGAACGAATCGCTGTGCGCGGCGGTACGCCTTTTTTCTCGGATCGATTGTTTTGTTCGCTATATACGGGAAGCCACATAGATCGTTGACTAGTTGCTGCTGGAAGCGGACCAAAGGAGGCCTGGCGCGCCTGGTATTATGGGCCCTGTAGCACTCTTTCCGGCCTACCCTGTTGCCCTGGGCCAAAAACTTGATATTTAGTACGTAAAAACAAATCGGACCCTGTAGCCTGTGCTACAGGGTTGGCCCATTGGGCTCCGCCCCTGATTAGACAGAAACATATTACATCACACATACAGTATTGCCAAATATTATTAGGGCAAAGCTCTGTCCCTAAGACCACCCCAATGGTCCTCCAGGCCACTCGTGCCACAGGGCAGGAGAAGAACAAATGAGAAGTTGTTTCCAGCTTGTTGCAGAAAGAACACATAGGGTTTCCCGGCCATTTTTTTCTTTTCATCACTGATCTGGTGAATACTGCATCTTGAGCCATTTGCCACAAGATGACCTGAATTTTAAGTGGAAGCATTGCTTCCCAGATCCACTTATAATTGTAATCACTGAGAGGTTTTTCCAGCCACTTGTACATGATTTGGTGAAGTACCTAACATTCTTACCAAGCCCCCAATAAACCATATCCCTATCAGTAGAGATATCTAGCCCTGCGACTTGCTCACGCATCTTGTCCCATTGCTCCTTCAAACCAGGGCAAAGACGACGCCTAAAACAGGTCCAGACTATGGCATAGCCAAATTTCTTCATTGTGAAGTCTTGATCTGTACACATTTCAAATAGTTGGGGAAATATCAAATTGAGCGGAGGAAGCCCATTTATAGGGTCTTTCCACACCCTGGTAAGGTCACCATCGCCCAGTTTGATTCGTCTCCCCACCATATATAACTCTTTTATTTTCAAAAGCGCTTTCCAACATGGAGAGTCTGAGTATCTGGGGTCACTGTCGCAACAGACTTGCTAGACAAATATCTAGCTCTCACCAGATCCTGCCATACCCTATTATGGGTTTTTAGTTTCCACCACCACTTCACCATGAGGCTAATATTCTGCTTCCTGAGATCTTTAACCCCAAGGCCCCCCTTATATTTCGGTCTACAGACCCTCTTCCATTTAACCAAGTAGTAACAATTTTTCTTATTGCATCTTTGCCAGAAAAATTTCCTATGATATTTGTCCAATTTTTCAACAAAGGTCTTACTCATGAGCCACATAGACATGTGGTACAGGGATAGTTGCAACAATACCGAAGTGAGCAGAGTGAGTCTGCCCCCGATAGATGCAACATTCCCAATCCAGGTCCCAAAATTCTTCAAGTATTTGCCAACAATGAAGTCCCACACGGAGTCCTTTAAAGAGGAGAAACTCACTGGCATCCCGTGTGGCTACTGTCGCCTCCCCCATCCTCCTCATCTTCAATCCCTCTGCCGCCTACCCACCCTCCGCCACCACTCTCCATCGCCGCCGTACCGGTCCACCTACCGCGCCGATGGCCCGCCGCTCGTTTTTGGCTGCCTCGCGTGCCCCAATGGACAGAAGCAGGGAGAGACGGACAGGGGCACCGGCACCACCGCCGCCGCCGCAAGTGGACATCAGTTCCGCCGGGGCCGCCGGTAGCTCATCCACTTCCAGATCGATGGATCAGTGATAGTGGCCACATTCGTTTGTTTGATTTCAGTAATTACTACCCAAATCTTTACAAGCATCATTTGACTTGTTATCTCCCTGTATAACCGAACCTGAATATCTTGGTATGTCATGTATGCTAATGAGAAATTAAAAACAGATGCATGCGTCATTCTTCATAATATGATAGTCGTTGATGTAAATGATAAGGCGGCTGATATTATCGATTAGAACAAGATTGCAAGCACGTCGACCGCTTTACCACCGAGATATTCACTCACGGTGTCCTTCACCCAGGTACTACGAAGAGATTCTGAGATCCCAGAATGTTCGACACATAAAGCACTCAAGAATGACTTGGTTGAGCATATTTGGAAAAGGTTTGGGCCAAAATAATTTATTTATTTTACGGTAAAGAGGAGTTTTATTTCAAAATTATTTAATTGTACAATCTACTAGCAAGAGATCCTCGATACACGAAAGGTCTCTCTCAAATCAAACAGCAGTACATGATTAGTTTATATTATAGTAGCGTATTTTTCATGTGGCTTGGAATTTATTACTACCTAGAATAACTGAGACTTTTTTTCTTTCTAATCTAATCATCTTCCCTCTTGATTTTAAAAAGGTGGGGTCAGATCTTATTTTGCTTCAATCAAATCAAGCCACGTAGACGGAAGCATGAATGGGCACACGACGAGGGAACATGCAAGTCTCGTCCACGTGCGTACGGCCAGCCAATGCATGCATTGTGCCGTCGCGGCGGCACCGGCCATTTCAACGGTCGGCCTCATGCATGCGCGCGGGAGACTTGATTGTTGGTTGTTGGCCTCGATCTTCACGTTCATGATGCACACGCGCCAGCTGAATTGCTAGTAGGGAATATACTAGTACCGCGCATTGATATAGTAGATTTAGGGCCAGTTTATTTGGGCAATTCTCCTAGAATTGACCCATTCCTTAGCTTCTTTCAGAATTGCCATTTAATATCTTTTTATAATTTCTAGCTAATTAGATCTTAACTAGCTACGAATTGTAAAAAAAGAAGATAAAGTGACAATTTTGGAAGAAGCTGAGGAAGGGGTCAATTCTGAGAGAATTGCCCAAAAGAACTGGCCCTTAGAGTGGCTGCCAAGCTATAGCTACACATCTCCCTCTTGACTTCTTTACTGCACTGTATACGTGAGTTACTCCCTCCGTCCGGTGAAAAACGTATATCTAGAAATTTTAGAACAAATTATGGAGTTAAGTAAAAAAATACATTGGAAAAGTGCAGCCATCATCTCTCTTCTTTTTAATTACCCAACCCCCAATGAGCCAAGTGCATGTAGAAATTAAGAAGACCATTTGTAGATTGTTATTAGTCTTGATTACCGTGTGATGAGAGAGAAGTAATTTTTTCCGTTTTAAAGTGCATTGGGAAGATAGAAATACACTCTTTTATGGATAAATTTTGAAGCTAGATGTACACTCTTCACCGGACAAAGGGAGTATATTACTTTCTTCGTATCGGTGTATAAGTCATTTCAGATTGTGCATTGCGTTTAAGATGAAAGGGGAAACGAGAAAACTTAATGCTTATTTGCAAATTAATATTGGTGCATGCATTGAATTGAACACTGCATGCCGTGCTAGGTGGTCTGAAGTCATTAAAAGCATACACGTTTCACCAGGGCCGGGCCGGCAAATTCCGAGGCCCCGTGCGAAACTAAAAAATGAAGCCCTATGTCACTAGATTTTTTTCATTAAAAATATATCTCACTAGAAAAAAAATATACTAGCTAGCAAGAAATTATAGTGTATATGACATAGTGTCTTACTCAGTTAGAGATTATGCGTCAATATTTGACAATTAGACGAACCATATAACTCACCTACTCTCGTGTCATGTCTGGTTGAACTACTATAATGTGATCTTTAACTGAGGAGGCAAGAACTGATCTCTGACGATTCTTGCCAAAAATTAATTAGAAATTAGCAGTAGGAGTAGGAGCCGAAGTTAATCAGGAAGAAGGAGTTTACAAACCGTAATTTTGAATTTTTACCTTAATTAACCTCTCCACTGAAGTCATAATCTTCAAGATCATTTACGTTTTGAAACCTATACAAAGTCTTGGATTATCAGAACTGAGCAAACTCATCTGGATAGCTACAGTACATCCGTACATATCTTCCCTTCTATGATCATAGATTTATTCACGTAATGGTCTAACTAAGGGCCTGTTCGGCAGCCTTCCGCGGAGCGGAGCGCGCGGAGCAGCCTTTTATCAGCTCCGTAAATTAAAATTAGATTGCCACTCCACTCGGGCGTGGAGCCGAGGGAATCCGAACGCGCCCTAACATGCATGATAACTCAAACGGCTGATGCTATGGATAAAAACTCAGACGAATCATCGGGTTCTAGCACTAACCTGCGGTCAGCGGCAGGCTACCTGTTTTGGCTGGGAGGAACTGTCCCGTGTCGCCCGTCGCCGGCGCTCTGGAGTCTGGATGCCGATTTTGTTTCGTCGAGAGGAGAGGAACTATCGCCGACTCGCCGTGCTGCCTGTCGCGGATCGATTCAACAATCCCGTTTCTAATCCGACGATCCCGTTTCATGTTGGCTGTAGCGACGCCAGGGGGGCTGAGGATGTATGCACGTGGGATTCAGACCTTTGGCGATCGATCCCGTTTCCTTTTTTAGATAATGGATCCTTGACTCACCTGGACGCGGCAGCGGCCCAACACCATGCAAGGCTAGCGTCCAGGAGTCTTCTTTTTTCGAGCGACAGCGCTAAGGAGTAGTATAGGCCTGTATAAAGATTTGCGGCCCCTAGATTTTATGGGCCCTGTGCGGGCCGCACATTGTGCATAACTATGGGCCCGGCCCTGCGTTTCACGTCTCTTATTAGTTGATTTCTTTATTCATGTCAAAAAACAAGAAACGAGATGAGAGTTAATGCACTGCGTCTAAGCATTTTGGGATTATTTGGTTTCTTAATGTGCCTAATGCACCGGTACGAAGGTAGTACTATGATGTACACACCATGTAAGCCATCGATTGTGATTGTTTCAATAATTTTTCAAATTAATCGACGGCAACCTCAGTGGTTTTAAATAGTGGATAGTGGGCTGGTAGCGGGTTGGGGTCCACATAGCGGAATGCGAATAGCCGACAATATTATGGGTGCTATGTCCGCGTAGCAGATTTGTAAGAAACTATATTAGTGTATACTCCCTCTACCCCGGTGCACTGGGCATCCAACGAAAGTGAAATAATCCCAAAATGCTAAGGCACAAAGCACTAAATACTACTACCTTTGTATTGGTGTATTAGTCGTAGGGTGGAAACGGATCGGATGCAGATTGGATAGTGCTCTTGCCACTTCCATTTTCATATTTTCAAAACGAATACGAATCCGAATACGGATGTTATCGGATACGGATGCGGCTCGGATATTATTCGAATATGGATACGTATCGGATATTTTCTTGATTCGGAACGGGTACGAACAATATCAACATATTGCTTAAGTAAATTAGTCGATAGCTATGCGACCTGAAATAATCAACTTGTGACATACAATAAGTCAATGATAAATAGGTTTATGAATAAATACTATTCTAATGCATAATAATTTATAAGTTTAATCATATAAAGAGTAAAATTTGATCACTTATTTGGCTTTTATGTTGGATAATTAGAATATTGGGTCTAGAATTTTGAAAATTACCTTCCATAATCTTATTCGGATACGGATATATCCACTTCCATATCCATATTTGTCTCAAAATCTCGTACCATATTTTATTTTTTTTATTTGTTTAATAAATTCGGATACGGATAATTTTCATTTCCATTTTGGTTCGGATGCGGATGTTTCGGATATGAATAGGCATTTTCTCGAATACGAATATCGGATATTTCGGATTATCCGCTACCAATTTCCACCCCTAATTAGTCGTGCTCTTAGGTTGTGCACTGTGACCAAGGCGAAGAAGAAAACAAGAGAACTTAATGTTTATTTGCTAATTAATACCATTGCATGCAATGAACAGACCATTGCATGCCCTGCTAGGTAGTCTCAAGTCATTGAAAGCATACAAACCCCCCATCTCATTGATTGATTCCCTTATTCATGTCAAAAACAAGAAATGAGGTGGGAGTTAATGCACCGCGCCTAAGAGCAAGTACAATAGGATGACGTAGGCGGGCTGCAAGCCTTTAAATATTATATTTTGGATGAGTTGGAGGAGAAAGATGAGGAGAGAGAAGGGAATCGAGTTACTGATTAGAGCATGGTTAATAACAAAGCCTGCTGCTGGCTATATAGTCGGGAATTTGATTATTTGCCATCCCCTCCCTCCGTCTCTTGCACGCAGGTTCAAACAGGGGCAATGACGGCGGAGGCCCTGGTGGTGCTCAACGGCGGCGGCCCTGGTGAGTCTCTCTCTCTTTCCCACTCCCTCCCTCTCTTTTGTCTTGCTCATCTCCTCGACGGCGCCCTACGGTTAGGGTGACCAGCAAGGGGAGCGGTGGCAGCGGCCGGTCGGAGCCTCGCCGCGACTCACCGGCTCACGGCGCCCCGCGGAGCCCCCCGCTTGCCCGCGCGTCGACGGCCGCCGCTGCACCTGGAATTCGCTAATGTGCTGTTGTTGTGTGTGCGCAGGGGCTGAAATTCTCACGTTCATGCTTCTGTTGCGGCCTCTATGTGCTGTTGTTGTTTGTTGTAGCTGCCGCCTCCGCTATGTGCTGTTGTGTGTGTTGCTTCTGTCGCCGCTACTGCTTACTTGCTGCTGTACATCTCATGATTTTTGCTTGATTTCTTGCTGTTACAGACCACATAACTCAGATGAGCTAGGTGTTGAAGATGGTTGAGCCGGAGAGAGGTGACCACGTCGTAGTAGACGGCTTCGACTTTCCTCCTTTGTTTGTTCCCGAGCCGAGGTGAAAAAGCAGAGTAGCTTCTTTTTGGTGCTCATTGTCCAGTACATTAGCGAATACACGCTAACTCCATAGTATGTTGCTCCTTATTGGTCATTGACAGTTCAAAATCTCTATAATCAAGTTTCAATGACAACAAGACCAGCTGAGCGATGAGGTCTCTTCTTTTTCTTTTTAGGAGAAGATTGTTCTGGTGGTTTCAGATTCAAAAGTGCACAAGGAGGTTACCAAGATCGATCAGATCTAAGCCATAACAAGGCAGGTGCATCATCCTTCACTACTTTCCTTCCTATCTTAGGTTGCACTCAGAGCAATCTTCCTCGGTGCAAATAAAATCCACTTCTGTTGTATATTTTGAACTTGGCAAACCTAGAATAGTTTGTGGGTGACACATTTTGATTTCTTACGACAACATAAACAAAATAAGATTTCTTCTGGAAAAGGATGAACTTAATTTGTCAGTGCCAAGGTCTGGTGAGCTGGCATGTATGTAAGTTCAGGTTGTAGTTGCCATCCATTGTTTTCCTGGGTAGCCAAAATATCTGGAATTAATCTCTAACGTCGTTGTTTATAATGCTTGTTGGTATGGGAAATTGGGCCAGGCATATGCCCTTGCATTGAAGATACAATATATTGGAAATTTTCATATGCTCTTGTGGGAAATTCTACCCTCATAAAACGAACATTCTTGTTGTGAGAGGATTTCCTGAAGTGAAAATTGATGGCTCCTTTTAATTGTAGTCACTGTAAGTCTGTAATCATGGGAGTACATATTGATTTGCCTAATGACATCTATGACACTATAGTTTTGCTTTATTATACATTTCTTGATTGCGCTACAACTTTCTTTCTTTGTATCTTAATCAACAACTTTAGCTATTAGTCTCTCCATATATCTGGGGATATTAATTACATAGATACCAAGGAAATACTGAGCTAAGTTACTTGGAAGTATAATATGCATATTGGCAAGCTGACGGGTATGCGAGATTGGTTCCCTCTTTGACTTGGTTCCAATTTCAACATTTGGGGTGTTTTAACCTAATATATCCCTATAGGGAAGATGAACATACATGAGCGGTTATTTGGTGAAGTGTCACTAGTTCTTGTTGCTAGTTAATAAATTCTGTTTGCCATAGTTGACTATAGAACAGTCTCAAGTGTTTTAAAATTCATGGACATGCCTGTCGAAAGAGCTAACTTTGTTTGGCTATCTTAGTTAGAATCAATGTTTATTTCATCACTTGTTTTACTATGTACTAACTTGTTTATGTGCAGGAAAAGAAAGAAGAGAGCACCAAGATATCCAGCTGATGATGATGCCTCGACACCGGAACCTGAAGTGAGAGCCTAACAACCTGAAGTTGTCACTCCCAATAGGCACAAGATCACTATGCCACAAAGTCTTCAAGGCAGTCCCAATCCAGTGACAAGAATGATGTTGGCCATGGCATTGGCTGATGAGGCGTGGCAGAAACCTTCCTGTAACGCCCCGAGACTGATGTGCCAGGTGTCCTCCGCTTATTTGTTTTTGTTGCCTTGTCATTGCTTGCGTGTCATGCATTGCATATCATGTCATCATGTGCATTTCATTTGCATACGTGTTCATCTCATGCATTCAAGCATTTTCCCCGTTGTTTGTTTTGCAATCCGGCGCTCCGTCCTCCTCCGGTGGTCATTTCTACCTCCTTCTCGTGTGTGGGGATTAAACATTTCCGGATTGGACCGAGACTTTCCAAGCGGCCTTGGTTTACTACCGGTAGACCGCCTGTCAAGTTTCGTACCATTTGGACTTCGTTTGATGCTCCAACGGTTAACCGAGGGACCGAAAAGGCCTCGTGTGTGTTGCAGCCCAACACCCCTCCAAAGTGGCCCAAAACCCACCTAAACCTCTTCCATCATCTCGGTCGTTCGATCACGATCGCGTGGCCGAAAACCGCACCTCATTTGGACTCTCCTAGCTCCCTCTACCTATAAATATGTCCCTCCCCCCGAAATTCGCGATCTAACCATAGTCTTCTTCCTCCACCGCGCATCCAGACGCGTCCGCGCCACGCCGGACATGTCCACAGCCGCCGCCACGTTGCTCCGACCAATGACGGGCCGCCACATCATCGCCGCCGCCTTCCGCATCCAACCAGCGCACGCCACCTGTCCTCCCCACGCCCCACTTCGTCGGGGCCCGGAGGAGCCCAGATCCGGCCCTCCTCGGGCCCGAGTCGGGCCGCCGTTTCCCGCGCGCGCCGCCGCCCACGTCCGTCGTCTTCGCCATTTTCCGGTCGCCGGAATCGCCCCGCCGGAGCGCTCCGCCTCGCCGGCGCGGTTCCCCATGCCCGCCGCCGGCCGCCGCCAGGTCTTCGTGCCGCCGCCCGCATTCGGCGCCGCCTTTTCGCCCGTCACCTCGCGCCGCCTCCCGGAGCGCGCCGCCGCCGTCGACCCTCGCCGAAGGCCCGCCGCCCGCGCCCTCCTTCGCCTCGCCTCGTCGGCGGGAACCGGCGTCGCCGCCCCTGCCTCCCCGATCCGATCGGGATCGAGGGAGCCGACGAGCGCCCCCGTTGACCCTTCGTGGGCCCCGTCTTCGGCCCAGCACACCGGCCTGGTTAGGTCCAACATCAAGCCGGCCCAGCTCCACTCCCCCCGGCCCGTTATATTTTTTCACGAGGGTATATTTTTTTTCGTCTAAGTCCTTTTTCCATGTTCTCTTACGCCCATGTTCATCCTGTCGTAACTTTGCACCGTAGCTCCGATTCATGCATATAGCATATCAAAATGTTCGTCTCAGAGAGTACATCATTTCATCTCATTGCATAATTTTCATTTGAGTTCATCTCGATGCCCGAAATGCTGTTGGAAGTATGCTAGTTGAGATAATTGTCAGATCTGCTGCTCCATTTAGATATTTGTCATTTTTGCCCTGATTATTGTGTGCATGTTGTGCCCATGAGCTCTACATATGTTTTGTTATAGGTTTTGCCATCTTTCCAGTGGTGCCATCCATGTATTTTTGTGATGTGTGTGGTGACTAGCACAAGCTTGCAAAGTGGTGCACTTGTTAATGCTGATTTCAGGGACTTAGCATTTTCACTAAGTCCTTGATCTGTTTATCTCATGATGCCATATGTTCATATTGTTTCCTAGTGATCCGTGCCTCTTTTGAGGATGATCAGTAAGGATCATTTGTTAATCTTGTAGTTCTCTATCCATCCATGTCTTTGTTTGAAATTATGGAGCACCCTAGCTTGAGTCAATCAAGCTCTACTTTTGTCATTTCATGAATCTGGGCAGATTGTCTACTTGTTAGCGATTTTGCCGATGATGTTGTAGTTGATCCGTGCATGCCATGTTATTGTTATTGCCATGTCTAGCTTGCATAATGTGTATTCTTGATGGGTGCATGCTTAGATTGTCATGACATGCTCTGTAGTGAGTGCATCGAGCTCGTAAACATGCCTACTTGATATCTGTTTCAACATGCTCCAGTTTTCACTAAGTCTGAGAACTGATTATGTTTTTGCCATGTTCACATGCTTGCAAATGTTTTGTCTGATCCCTTTTGGCTCAGGGTCACTAAGGGACTTTTGTTAAGCTCTTTGAGTAGCTCCATGCCATGCTTTGCTTTGCCATGTTCAGTTCCTGTAGTATCTAGTTTTCATGCTCCAAAGAGTGCTACCTGATCTGAAATTCCAGGCAAGTGTTAAATTCACTAAGTCTGAAATCTGTTTACCAAATGCATTTTTGCCATGCTTGTTTGAACCTGTTAATGGATGAATTGGCCGTAGCTCAGTGCTAGTCTTTTGTTAAGCATCATGAATGGATTCCTGCCATGTATTGTGTTGCCATGTTTGAGTGCTGTAGCATGTTCATCTTGTTGCATTTAGATGGTCACTTGCTGTATATCGCAGACCGGTGCCATATTTGATTTTCTTGCCATTTCCAAACCGTAACTCCGATTCCGGCGTTCTTTATATCGTTTTCAAGCGATTTCATCTCACCTTTCCAGTGGCACACTTGGATTTCCAAGTTGAGGCCATGTTCATTCATATCTTGTCAAATCATGCATATGCATCGCATACCGCATCTCGCATATCATACCATGTTCATGTGTGGTTTGTTTACTATGTTGTGTGCTTCCTTTCCGGTGTTTGCTTCTTCGGGTTGGTTCCGGTAACGTCGCGTTTGTGAGGACCCGTTCGTCTACGTCCGTTTATCTTCTTCATGGACTCGTTCTTCTTCCTTGCGGGATTTCAGGCAAGATGATCATACCCTCGAAATCACTTCTATCTTTGCTTGCTAGTTGCTCGCTCTTTTGCTATGCCTATGCTGCGATACCTACCACTTGCTTATCATGCCTCCTATATTGTTGAACCAAGCCTCTAACCCACCTTGTCCTAGCAAACCGTTGTTTGGCTATGTTACCGCTTTGCTCAGCCCCTCTTATAGCGTTGTTAGTTGCAGGTGAAGATTGAAGTTTGTCCCTTGTTGGAACATGGAGATGTTGTTCCTTGTTGGAACATGTTTACTTGTTGGGATATCACAATATATCTTATTTAATTAATGCATCTATATACTTGGTAAAGGGTGTAAGGCTCGGCCTTATGCCTGCTGTTTTGTTCCACTCTTGCCGCCCTAGTTTCCGTCATATCGGTGTTATGTTCCCGGATTTTGCGTTCCTTACGCGGTTGGACTATAATGGGAACCCCTTGAATGTTCGCCTTGAATAAAACTCCTCCAGCTATGCCCAACATTGGTTTTACCATTTGCGTCCTAGCCTTTTTCTTTCCCTTGGGTTCTGCAGACTCAAGGGTCATCATTATTTTAACCCCCCCGGGCCAGTGCTCCTCTGAGTGTTGGTCCACCTGTCAGCTGCCGGTGGCCACCAGTGGCAACTCTGGGCTGGCCTACCCGTACCTAGGACAATCTGAGTGTGCCCTGAGAAAGAGATATGTGCAGCTCCTATCGGGATTTGTCGGCACATTCGGGCGGTGTTGCTGGTTTAGTTTTACCTTGTCGAAATGTCTTGTAACCGGGATTCCGAGTCTGACCGGGTCTTCCCGCTAGAAGGAATATCCTTCGTTGACCGTGAGAGCTTGTCATGCGCTAAGTTGGGACCCCCTGCAGGGATTTGAACTTTCGAAAGTCGTGCCCGCGGTTATGGGCAGATGGGAATTTGTTAATGTCCGGTTGTAGAAAACCTGAAGTTGACCTTAATTAAAATACATCAACCACGTGTGTTACCGTGATGGCCTCATTCCGGCGGAGTCCGGGAAGTGAACACGGTGTTGGAGTTATGCTTGACGTAGGTTGTTCTAGGATCACTTCTTGATGATACTTTTATCGACCGTGCTTTGCCTTATCTTCTCGCTCTCACTTGCGTATGTTAGCCACCATATATGCTAGTCGCTTGCTGCAGCTCCACCTCATACCTTTTACCTTACCCATAAGCTTAAATAGTCTTGATCGCGAGGGTGTGAGATTGCTGAGTCCCCGTGACTCACAGATACTTCCAAAACCAGTTTGCAGGTGCCGATGTTACCGAGCAGGTGACGCAACCAAGCTCAAGGAGGAGCTCGATGAAGATCTTGTCCTTTATGTTGTTCCGTTTCCAGTTGATCAGTAGTGGAGCCCAGTCGGGACGATCGGGGATCTTTGTAGCATTTGGGGTAGTCTTCTTTTATTTTTTGTTCCGTAGTCGGACCTTGATTGTATCTGGTTGATGTAATGCTTTATTCATGTATTTGTGTGAAGTGGCGATTGTAAGCCAACTATGTATCTTTTTCCCTTATGTATTACATGGGTTGTGTGAAGATTACCTCACTTGCGACATTGCTTTCAATGCGGTTATGCCTCTAAGTCATGCTTCGACACGTGGGAGATATAGCCGCATCGAGGGCGTTACAAGTTGGTAATCAGAGCCTTCCCCGGCCCTAGGAGCCCCCATTGCTTGATCGTTTTTAGCTGCCGAGTTGTGTCTAGAAAAATGTTTTGAGTCATTTAGGAATTATATATCGGAGAGTTTAGGAATTCTTTTTACTCCCCAGTCCCTTCATCGCTCTGGTAAGGCATCCTGACGTAGAGTTTTGACTCTTCTCTCCTCAAATTTCACTAAAAAAAATTTAGGATCACGCGGGTATCTTGGAATCGTTCCGATGGTTTTGTGACGATAACATTGTTCTTGGTGCCTCATGTTCCCGGGAGTTGAGCTCCGAGGTGTTGTCGTCACAATTTTATCGTTGCAGTTCTGTAATACCTGAGTTTAGTTTCGCCGACATCGAAAATCTCTTTTATGCAGTTGTTGGTGAGATAACCTCGACGCCACCCAGTACTGGGGCGGGAGTTCGGGAGTATTGCCATAACTTGTATAACAGATGCTTTTCGAAGGTTGAGGTAGACGATTTCCAAAGGTTTCTTGGTTATGTGTTGAAGGATGGATACAGCTGGATGTAGGATTTGCTAGATTTGGGTGTGATATTATGCTTCCCCTGTATCCCCAACACCTGATTGCATAACTGGAAAAAAATTCGGGAGTTTATAAGTGGGAATTCAAGTAGCTCTTAGGATATCTTTCCGACAGATGTATGATATGAAATTGGGGTTCGATGTCTAGTGGTCCGCCTATTCACGGTCGGTTTTACAGTGGTCTCGTTGTGTCTTAAAGAGTCCTTGGCTATGCCGACTCGGGGACGCTTCGTATGTCATGTGCACTGCCTTGTACACGATGGTGCTGTACGATCGAGCCCGTGTAGGCCCCACCACGAAAACTTCGGACGAAATCTCTATCATATGTTTGTTCTGGCTTATTCTGCAAGCCAATCCTTTGTTTTGTTTTGAGTTGTGGTATTCAAGTTGCTTCAATGTCAAGTGTTTATTCCATACCTTCCCCAAATGGTGTTCTCATACTCCGATGTGAATACTAATCCTTCTGGATAATCGAGATTGTCTTGCCAATCCTTTTCAACCAGTGTGCTTCTCTTCAAGTGGATCCGAACATTTCAACATCCGCAAGATCCAATCTCAGCTTTCTCAACGGTGTTCGTTTCATCCATTCCAAATTGTCTTTGTTTTTTCCCACCCCCTCCCTTTGTTTTTCTCCAAGGATTCAGATATCTTAATCGAGTATCCATTTTATTGATGTGAAGCCTCTCCATTTTTTTCCTCAATGTTCTTATCCGGTCATTCTCATGAAGATACTAACGGAGCTTCTAGTTCATCATTCTTCGTTTCTTTTATCTTCCCCGGTGGTTTCAAGTCAAGCTTTGTTGATCTTACCCTTTTCCTCATTTCAATGCCTTCTCATACCGGTGCACGTCATAATAATTCACTTCTCGCTATTCATTTGTTCCGGCATGCTCAAGTTTTCTCAAAAGGCTCGTCTTGTCATTTAAGATCCTTACAAGCTCTTTCGAGATTGTTATCTCATTCATGTCATTCAAATTAACCGGTGCAATCTCTCTTTTAAATCTTTTCAACGGTGTTCTTTTGAGTGGGCCCTAACCCACAGGTCTTTTCCCAGGATCTTACCTGACTCTTCTAGTTCTTTCCGGAGTTATTCTGAAATTCTTTTCGAAGTTTGACGTAAGAATGATTTATCATCAGTCAAATGCCTTTCTACAAGATCGGTTAAATCCTTCTCATCATTGGCTAAATCTCTTCGCTTTTGATTCTTCCGGAGTGCCTTTTCAATTATTGGTTGTGTTTCTCATCATCATTCTCAGATTTTGAAGTCAGAAGAAGATTTTCCCTCCAAATCATATCCGTTCTCTCAAGATTCGTGGTTCTAGTTCAAGGCCATCCTCTCATATTTGTTTTCGATTGTCAGAATTCTTTTCACCCATCCGGAGTAATTCAGAGTATTTTCAGTTTGATTCTCCGGAGCCCATCATCTCATAATTATTCATTCCCAGCTTTCAGTTATTGTTCTCCTAATCTTACCGGTGCATCGCCCAAATATCCTCTAATCAGCTTGTGATCTATTCGTTCTCATGGATCTAAATTCTCTCAAGCATCTTCGTTCATTTGCTAATTCTTCCCGGTGTTTCTTCATGTTTTAATCGTTCTTTTTCAATTCTTACGGTGGTTCGTTCAAGATTTCTCTTCCTTCATTATCATATCATTTGACTCGTTCTTTCCAATCCTACTGGTGTTTCGTTGAAGACATTCTCAAGTTGGCGCGACATCTATCTTAATCCTTTCTACGAGAATAAGTAGTATGCCAAATCCGTTGATTGTCGTCAATTTAATTGGTGAAGGATACGCATAACGTAATTCTTGGAGTTCCAAGTTCTCTCAATTATTTCACAACGGAGATTCATCTAAATTAGTACAAGGTTTCACCTCGTGTTTTCAACTTCCTTTTCCTTCTCGTTATCCTTTTGTTACCGGAGTTCTTCATGGAGGTTCTACATGATGGTTCACCTATGAGTTAATTTATTCTCGAAGTGTTCATCGAGATTCTTTTCTAAGAAGCTCAAGCTTTCTTCATATTGTAATCCGGAGTGCAATTCTTTCTTCCGTATCATTGGAGGTGGTATTATGTCATTCTTGATAATTTGAATTCATGTTTCATGATTCACATGTTGTTAAGAATGAGATATATTAAATCCATCAACCCCTTTGTTGGAGTTATCTTGGGTTATATTTCACCTAAAGCTTTCCCTAAGGAGTAATACTATTAATGGTGATAATATATGATCCAAGTTTTTCATTTATCCTCCCGGTGAAATAGTTTCTCGTCTCCTTGTTCTTATCAACCCAATCAAATCTTTTCCGTGAGTGGCAAGTTGTCACCTCATAATGTTGAGATGCCTTCTATAAGCCCACTTCAAGTTTGTCCTTCCGTTGTTGGTGTTCTAACAACTCCATTTGACCCTTCTCCTAAAGATGCCTTTTCAAGCTCTTTTGTGGCACAAGTTGGCATTTTCTTCTCTATTCTCCTATTTCAATTATCTATCTTCTATTCTTCTGTTCCGGAGGCATTATGATGTTGGTCTCCTCAACCCATCTTCTCGGGTTGTCAGGACCTTGTTCTGTTCGTGCTTATCCTTTTAAACCGGAGTGTTGTGCCCTTTTTGCTCAAGCTCTTTCATTTTATCAAGTCTTCATCTCTTTTCAACCGAAGTGCTACCCGAATCGGTTCTTTCCTTTCCCCTTTCTCAACGAAGTGTTTTCAACATCGTTCATCTCTGTTGTATTCTTTTTTCGAAATGGCTTAACCTTATCAAGGTTCTTTTGTTTCACTCGTTTGTCAAGAAGCAACTTAGTTTCACCTCACCTCTTCCTCTTCCGTTGTCCCTCCGGTGCCATTCTACATCTCGGGACGAGATCCTCTCGTAGTGGTGGAGCGTTGTAACGCCCCGAGACCGATGTGCCAGGTGTCCTCCGCTTATTTGTTGTTGTTGCCTTGCCATTGCTTGCGTATCATGCATTGCATATCATGTCATCATGTGCATTTCATTTGCATACGTGTTCATCTCATGCATTCAAGCATTTTCCTCGTTGTCCGTTTTGCAATCCGGCGCTCCGTTCTCCTCCGGTGGTCATTTCTACCTCCTTCTCGTGTGTGGGGATTAAACATTTCTATATTGGACCGAGACTTGCCAAGGGGCCTTGGTTTACTACCGGTAGACCGCCTGTCAAGTTTCGTACCATTTGGACTTCGTTTGATGCTCCAACGGTTAACCGAGAGACCGAAAAGGCCTTGTGTGTGTTGCAGCCCAACACCCCTCCAAAGTGGCCCAAAACCCACCTAAACCTCTTCCATCATCTCGGTCGTTCGATCACGATCGTGTGGCCGAAAACCGCACCTCATTCGGACTCTCCTAGCTCCCTCTGCCGATAAATATGTCCCTTCCCCCGAAATTCGCGGTCTAACCCTAGTCTTCTTCCTCCACCGCGCATCCGGACGCGTCCGCGCCGCGCCGGACATGTCCACAGCCACCGCCACATCGCTCCGACCAATGAGGGGCCGCCACATCATCGCCGCCGCCTTCCGCATCCAACCAGCGCGCGCCACCTGTCCTCCCCACGCCCCACTTCGTCGGGGCCCGGAGGAGCCCAGATCCGGCCCTCCCCGGGCCCGAGTCAGGCCGCCGTTTCCCGCGCGCGCCGCCGCCCAGGTCCGTCGTCTTCGCCATTTTCCGGTCGCCGGAATCGCCCCGCCGGAGCGCTCCGCCTCGCTGGCGCGGTTCCCCATGCCCGCCGCCGGCCGCCGCCAGGTCTTCGCGCCGCCGCCCGCATTCGGCCCCGCCTTTTCGCCCGTCGCCTCGCGCCGCCTCCCGGAGCGCGCCGCCGCCATCGACCCTCGCCGGAGGCCCGCCGCCCGCGCCCTCCTTCGCCTCGCCTCACCGGCGGGAACCGGCGTCGCCGCCCCTGCCTCCCCGATCCGATCGGGATCAAGGGAGCCGACGAGCGCCCCCGTTGACCATTTGTGGGCCCCGTCTTCGGCCCAGCACGCCGGCCTGGTTAGGTCCAGCGTCAAGCTGGCCCAGCTCCACTCCCCCCAGCCCGTTATATTTTTTCACGAGGGTATATTTTTTCCGTCTAAGTCCTTTTTCCATTTTCTCTTACGCCCATGTTCATCGTGCCATAACTTTGCATCCGTAGCTCCGATTCATGCATATAGCATATCAAAATGTTCGTCTCAGAGAGTACATCATTTCATCTCATTGCATCATTTTCATTTTAGTTCATCTTAATGCCCGAAATGCTGTTAGAAGTATGCTAGTTGAGATAATTGTCAGATCTGCTGCTCCATTTAGATATTTGTCATTTTTGCCATGATTATTGTGTGCATGTTGTGCCCATGAGCTGTACATATGTTTTGTTATAGGTTTTGCCATCTTTCCATTGGTACCATCCATGTATTTTTGTGATGTGTGTGGTGACTAGCACAAGCTTGCAAAGTGGTGCACTTGTTAATGCTGATTTCAGGGACTTAGCATTTCCACTAAGTCCTTGATCTATTTATCTCATGATGCCATATGTTCATGTTGTTTCCTAGTGATCCGTGCCTCTTTTGAGGATGATCAGTAAGGATGATTTGTTAATCTTGTAGTGCTCTATCCATCCATGTCTTTGTTTGAAATTATGGAGCACCCTAGCTTGAGTCAATCGAGCTCTACTTTTGTCATTTCGTGAATCTGGGCAGATTGTCTACTTGTTAGCGATTTTGCCGATGATGTTGTAGTTGATACGTGCATGCCATGTTATTGTTCTTGCCATGTCTAGCTTGCATAATGTGTATTCTTGATGGGTGCATGCTTAGATTGTCATGACATGCTCTGTAGTGAGTGCATCGAGCTCATAAACATGCCTACTTGATATCTGTTTCAACATGCTCCAGTTTTCACTAAGTCTGAGAACTGATTATGTTTTCGCCATGTTCACATGCTTGCAAATGTTTTGTCTGATCCCTTTTGGCTCAGGGTCACTAAGGGACTTTTGTTAAGCTCTTTGAGTAGCTCCATGCCATGCTTTGCTTTGCCATGTTCAGTTCCTGTAGTATCTAGTTTTCATGCTCCAAAGAGTGCTACCTGATCTGAAATTCCAGGCAAGTGTTAAATTCACTAAGTCTGAAATCTGTTTACCAAATGCATTTTTGCCATGCTTGTTTGAACCTGTTAATGGATGAATTGGCCGTAGCTCAGTGCTAGTCTTTTGTTAAGCATCATGAATAGATTCCTGCCATGTATTGTGTTTCCATGTTTGAGTGCTATAGCATGTTCATCTTGTTGCATTTAGATGGTCACTTGCTGTATATAGCAGACCGGTGCCATATTTGATTTTCTTGCCATTTCCAAACCGTAACTCCGATTCTGGCGTTCTTTATATCGTTTTCAAGCAATTTCATCTCACCTTTCCAGTGGAACACTTGGATTTCGATGTTGAGGCCAGGTTCATTCATCTCTTGTCAAATCATGCATATGCATCGCATACCGCATCTCGCATATCATACCATGTTCATGTGTGGTTTGTTTACTATGTTGTGTGCTTCCTTTCCGGTGTTTGCTTCTTCGGGTTGGTTCCGGTAACGTCGCGTTTGTGAGGACCCGTTCGTCTACGTCCGTTTATCTTCTTCATGGACTCGTTCTTCTTCCTTGCGGGATTTCAGGCAAGATGATCATACCCTCGAAATCACTTCTATCTTTGCTTGCTAGTTGCTCGCTCTTTTGCTATGCCTATGTTGCGATACCTACCACTTGCTTATCATGCCTCCTATATTGTTGAACCAAGCCTCTAACCCACCTTGTCCTAGCAAACCGTTGTTTGGCTATGTTACCGCTTTGCTCAGCCCCTCTTATAGCGTTGTTAGTTGCAGGTGAAGATTGAAGTATGTTCCTTGTTGGAACATGGAGATGTTGTTCCTTGTTGGAACATGTTTACTTGTTGGGATATCACAATATATCTTATTTAATTAATGCATCTATATACTTGGTAAAGGGTGGAAGGCTCGGCCTTATGCCTGGTGTTTTGTTCCACTCTTGCCGCCCTAGTTTCCGTCATATCGGTGTTATGTTCCCGGATTTTGCGTTCCTTACGCGGTTGGGCTATAATGGGAACCCCTTGACAGTTCGCCTTGAATAAAACTCCTCCAGCAATGCCCAACATTGGTTTTACCATTTGCGTCCTAGCCTTTTTCTTTTCCTTTGGTTCTGCAGACTCAAGGGTCATCATTATTTTAACCCCCCCCGGGCCAGTGCTCCTCTGAGTGTTGGTCCACCTGTCAGCTGCCGGTGGCCACCAGTGGCAACTCTGGGCTGGCCTACCCGTACCTAGGACAATCTGAGTGTGCCCTGAGAAAGAGATATGTGCAGCTCCTATCGGGATTTGTCGGCACATTCGGGCGGTGTTGCTGGTTTAGTTTTACCTTGTCGAAATGTCTTGTAACCGGGATTCCGAGTCTGATCGGGTCTTCTCGCTAGAAGGAATATCCTTCGTTGACCGTGAGAGCCTGTCATGGGCTAAGTTGGGATCCCCTGCAGGGATTTGAACTTTCGAAAGCCGTGCCCGCGGTTATGGGCAGATGGGAATTTGTTAATGTCCGGTTGTAGAAAACCTGAAGTTGACCTTAATTAAAATACATCAACCGCGTGTATTACCGTGATGGTCTCTTTCCGGCGGAGTCCGGGAAGTGAACACGGTGTTGGAGTTATGCTTGACGTAGGTTGTTCTAGGATCACTTCTTGATCATACTTTTATCGACCGTGCTTTGCCTTATCTTCTCGCTCTCATTTGCGTATGTTAGCCACCATATATGCTAGTCGCTTGCTGCAGCTCCACCTCATACCTTTTACCTTACCCATAAGCTTAAATAGTCTTGATCGCGAGGGTGTGAGATTGCTGAGTCCCCGTGACTCACAAATACTTCCAAAACCAGTTTGCAGGTGCCGATGTTACCGAGCAGGTGACGCAACCAAGCTCAAGGAGGAGCTCGATGAAGATCTTGTCCTTTATGTTGTTCCGTTTCCAGTTGATCAGTAGTGGAGCCCAGTCGGGACGATCGGGGATCTTTGTAGCATTTGGGGTAGTCTTCTTTTATTTTTTGGTTCCGTAGTCGGACCTTGATTGTATCTGGTTGATGTAATGCTTTAGTCGTGTATTTCTGTGGAGTGGCGATTGTAAGCCAACTATGTATCTTTTTCCCTTATGTATTACATGGGTTGTGTGAAGATTACCTCACTTGCGACATTGCTTTCAATGCGGTTATGCCTCTAAGTCGTGCTTCGACACGTGGGAGATATAGCCGCATCGAGGGCGTTACACTTCCCCTACCATGGAGGACACCATGATAGCATACGACATGGCTTCAAGATCAAAAGCTAGAAAGTTGACCCCGAAGAGAAGGAAGTACTAGTGTTGTGCTTGATCTTCTCTATACTTTTGGTTGTAGTATGACAGACTTAGCATCCTTTACTTTGGATGTAGCATGGCAGCATGGCAGCAACTATTTCTTTATGCTTTTGGTTGTAACATGGCAGCTACTATGGCCTTGTGCTTTTGGTTGTAAAACATGGCCGCAGGAATAGATTATGGTATATGGTGTATGACCATGTTAAATGCTTTATTTCGCTATATTGTCTTGATATTGTGTCATGGTGTATGAATATGTCCATCTGGAAATATATGTTTGAATTTTTCTGTCTTGTGCATGCATATCTTCAAAAGTGAATTAACAGGCAAAATGTTGTCCAAATTGAGCCAAAAATGCTGCCCAAAATTTGAACATTTTTTTGAACCACCCAGAAAAGTTTCTAAGAATTACAGAAAATCATTCCTATATGTGTGACTACTCTGGGAAAGTTTCATGCAATTTGGATCGTCGGTTCAATGGCAAAATGCATTTCAGCTTTGAACTTAACTAGTTTGACCACATTTTGACCAAAATTTAAAAGTTGTCAGAAAAAAATCAAAAAATTACAGTAAGCAATTCAAATATGTGTTACTAATCTGAGAAAGTTTCATGCAATTTGGATCATTGGTTCAACAGCGTTATGCATTTCAACTTTGAGCTTATGGAGATATATAATGGAGCTCATGGAGTTTGAACGGGGAAGGAGGGGGCGCAGGGAGCAGTGGGCCAGCATGAGGCAGCGTGAGGAGCATGAGAGGGCGAAGGCCACAGAGCAGCAAGGGGGAGCAGCAGGTACACCGGCATCGGGGGAGCAGCAGGTACAGTGGCGGCGGCTGTGATTTTGGACGGGAGTGGCTGAGGATGTGCTCTGTTTGGGTCCAAGGGTACAATGGTCCTCTACTTTGTCTACTTGGTTTGTCTATTATTTCCATAGATTGTTTTGTGTTGAAAAGTGGCAAAAGATCAAAGTACAAAAATTATTAATATCGTGTGCAATGGCGCTCCCACCCCCACCCCGGCGATCTCCCCCTCCGGCAATCTCCACCTCTAGCCATCAATTTCTAGTTTCTCTCCACTAGATCTCTTCGGCGTCTCGGGATCTACACGTTCATACCCATCTTCTATGGGTTCCATGGAGGGTTCCACCATTGGCTTGGATTTCTCCAAGGGTTTGGCCTTTGCGGATAAGGTTTTTCAATCTACGGGCTTTTCGGTGCATCCCATGGAGGACTCAGACATCTTCACCATGGTGGTCTCTTTTGGACGTCACAATTTTCGTTTCAACGAAGATTCGGTGGCTGTGGCTCAGGAGGCAACCATTGGTGGTTCAGGCATTGATCTCATGGTTTTTCTGATTAAGGATAAGGTATTTGGTCTTCAAGTCTCTTGCAAGGTTGTTGCCATGATCATTCTTAGTCTTCGGTCTTTTACTTGCGATCAATTCAAATGTTACTTTCATCTTTGGAGTAACGGTGGTCCTAATTGGAGCCGCGAGTTTAAGATCTGGAATTTGGAATGTGATGCTGAGTGGATCCTTGTTAGCCCCTCTAAAAGGCGTGCTGCTCTTGGGGTTTTAGCATTGCTCTAACACCCCGGATATAATTTACCTTATTTGTATTCCAACCCTTGCCGTTTCCAGCACTAAGTTATTCTATTTCCTCGTTGTCTGGTTTTTGTCTCCGTGTGTTTTGTCCTTGTCATGCATCTCATATCATGTCATCATGTGCATTGCATTTGCATACGTGTTCGTCTCATGCATCCGAGCATTTTCCCCGTTGTCCGTTTTGCATTCCGGCAGTCCTATGTCCTCCGGTGTCCCTTTCTACCTCTTTTTGTATGCGGGTGTTAAACGTTTTTGGATTGGATTGAGACTTGGCATGCGGCCTTGGTTTACTACCAGTAGAACGCCTGTCAAGTTTCGCGCCATTTGGACTTCGTTTGATACTCCAACGGTTAACCGAGGGACCAAAAAGGCCTTGTGTGTGTTGCAGCCCAACACCCCTCCAAAGTGGCCAAAAACCCACCTAAACCTCTTCCATCACTTAGGTCGTTCGATCATGATCACGTGGCCGCAAACCGCACCTCATTTGGAGCTTCCTAACTCCCTCTACCTCTATAAATAGACCCCTCCATTTCATTTTCGGATCTTTTTCCCCGAAACCCTAGTCTCCTTCCTCTCCAGCCGCCGGACATGTCCGAAGTCTAGCCGGACGCGTCCGCGCACCGCCGCCGAACCAATCAGGCGCTGACACGTCAGCCGCCCGGCGCCCCACTTCGCCGGATCCGCTAGGGCCCGCGGGGCCCACCACCGGCCCTCCCCGGCCCGCAGCGGCGCCCGCGCCCCACGCTGTCTTCCTCGTGCCGCGCGCCGCCCGTTCTCGCTGCTCCGCCACCGCGCCGGCTTGCTGGCCAGCTCACTCCGGCCGCCGGAGCCCGCCACCGCCAAGCTCCGCCGCGGCGGCCCCTCACCGCCCGCGCCATCCCGAGCCGGTCCGGCCTCCTCTTCCTCCTCCCGCGCCGCTCCGGTGAGTTCATCGCCCAGATCTGGCGACGAACCTCGACGTCCATGACTCCGGTGAACAGTGCCCCGGCGGGATCCGATCCAGATCCAAATCGACACGGTTGACTTTTTCCCTCCGAAACCCTAACTTTTTGCATACTTTGACATGCCATAACTTCATCACTGTTGCTCCGATTCACGCGTGTAGCATATCGAAATGTTCGTCTTGACGAGTACTCCATTTCATCTCACTGCATCATTTTCATTTAAGCTCATCTTGATGCCTGAAATGCTGTTGGAAGAGGGCTATGTGATGTTAGTTTCAGATCTGTTTCAGCAAATGCACTTTTGTCATTTTTGCCATGATTAATGTGTACATGCTATGATCCAGAGATCTACATGTGTTTTGAAGTATGTCATGCCATCTTTACAGGGGTATATGCCATGTATTTTTGTGATCTATGTGGTGACTAGCATAAGCATGCAAAGTAGCTTACTCTATGTTGCTGATTTCAGTGACTTAGAAATATTCTAAGTCATTGCCCTGCTGTAATTTTTATGCCATGTGTTCTTGTTGCTACCGAGTGATACGTGCCTCTTTTGAGCATGGTCAGTAAGGATGTTTTGTAGATATTGTGGTGCTCTATCCATCCATGTCTTTGTTTGCATTTATGGAGCACCCTAGCTTGAGTCAATCGAGCTCTACTTTTGCTATAAAATGTTCCTGGCAGATTGTTAACATGTTTTGCAATTTTGCCAAGCTTGTTGTTATTGATCCGTGCATGCTATGTTGTTGTTCTTGCCATGTCTAGCTTCTATGTCATGTCTACTTGCTGGGTGTATGCTTAGTTTATCATGCAATACCTCATGGTGAGTGCATCGAGCTCGTAAACATGCCTACTTGTTATCTGTTTTGCCATGTTCTAGTTTTTCACTAAGTCTGAATCTCTTAACGATAATTGCTATGTTCACGTGGTTGCAATTGTATTTTCTGACCCCTTTTGGCTTATGGTCAGTAAGGAAATTTTGTTGTATGCTTTTAGTAGCTTCATGCCATGCCTTGCTTTGCCATGATATGTTCCTGTAGCATGTAGTTTTCATGCTCTGAACATTGCATCCTGATGTTAAATTCCTGACAAGCTGTTAATTTCACCAAGTCTGAAACCTGTTATCTTTTGCACTTTTGACATGCTTGTTTGAACCTGATAATGAGTGAATTAGCCGTAGCTCAATGTTCATCTTTTGTCAAGCATCTTGAGTGGATCCCTGTCATGTATTTTGTTGCTATGTTCGAGCGCAGTAGCTTATTTATCTTGATGCATTTAGATGGCCATTTTCTGTTAATCGCAGACCGGTGCCATATTCGTTTTGCTTGCCATTTCCAAACCGTGCATCCGATTCCGGTGATCTTTATATCGATTTCGACCGAAATCAACTCCTCTTTCCAGTGGCACTCTTGGATTTCCAAGTTGAGGCCAGGTTCAATCATTACTTTCCAAATCATGCATATGCATCACATATCGCATCCCGCATATCATACCATGGTTGCATCATGTTGCTTGAGCATTGCACGTGGTTGATTGTGTTCCTTTTTGCTTGTTGTTCTTGCTTGGGTAGAGATGAGAGACGAGACCGTGATCGAGGAGCCCGTTGAGTACACTTACGAGGATCAAGGCAACTTCGAGAACTTTGCAGGCAAGATGACCATACCCTTGAAATCACTTCTATCTTTGCTTGCTAGATGCTCGCTTTTTTTCTTTGCCTATGCTACGATACCTACCACTTGCTTATCATGCCTCCCAAATTGCCATGCCAAACCTCTAACCCACCTTGTCCTAGCAAACCATTGTTTGGCTATGTTACCGCTTTGCTCAGCGCCTCTTATAGCGTTGTTAGTTGCAGGTGAAGATTGGAGTGTGTTCCTTGTTGGAACATGTTCATTGTTGGGATGTCACAATATAATCTTGTTTATCTTAATGCACCTATATACTTGGTAATGGGTGGAAGGCTCGGCCTTATGCCTGGTGTTTTGTTCCACTCTTGCCACCCTAGTTTCTGTCATACCGGTGTTATGTTCCTTGATTTTGCGTTCCTTACACGGTTGGGTATAATGGGAATCCCTTGACAGTTCGCCTTGAATAAAACTCTTCCAGCATGGCCCAACATTGGTTTTACAATTCGCCACCTAGCCTTTTTCTCTTGGGTTTCGCGGACTCAAGGTTCATCTTTATTTTAACCCCCCCTCCCCGGGCCAGTGCTTCTCTAAGTGTTGGTCCAACTGAGCGATGTCCGGGGCTACCAGGGGCAACTCTGGGCTGGCCTACCCGACGTCTGGCTCATCTGAGTGTTCCCTGAGAACGAGATATGTGCAGCTCCTATCAGGATTTGTCGGCACATTCGGGTGGCTTTGCTGGTTTAGTTTTACCATTGTCGAGATGTCTTGTAACCGGGATGCCGAGTCTGATCGGATTGTCTTGGGAGAAGGAATATCCTTCGTTGACCGTGAGAGCTTGTGATGGGATAAGTTGGGACACCCCTGCAGGGATTTGATCTTTCGAAAGCCATGCCCGCGGTTATGGGTAGATGGGAATTTGTTAATGTCCGGTTGTAGATAACCTGAAACTTAACTTAATTAAAATGCATCAACCGCGTATGTAACCGTGATGGTCTCTTCTCGGCGGAGTCCGGGAAGTGAACACGGTGTTGGAGTTATGTTTGACGTAGGTTGTTCTAGGATCACTTCTTGATCATAGTTCATCGACCGTGCCTTTGCCTCCTCTTCTCGCTCTCATTTGCGTATGTTAGCCACCATACATGCTACTCTCTTGCTGCAGCTCCACCTCATAACGTTTACCCTTCCTATAAGCTTTAATAGTCTTGATCACGAGGGTGTGAGATTGCTGAGTCCCCGTGACTCATAGATTACTTCCAAAACCAGATGCAGGGACCGATGATACCGCTCCAGGTGATTCAACTGAGCTCAAGTGGGAGTTTGATGAGCACTCAGGACGATATTACGTGTCTTTTCCAGATGATCAGTAGTGGTGCCCAGTTGGGGCGATCCGGGACTATGTTGCATTTGGGGTTTATCTTTATTTTGGTTCCGTAGTCGGACCTTGAGTGTATTTGGATGAATGTAATGACTTATTTATGCAATTGTGTGACGTGGCGAGTGTAAGCCAACTATGTATCCTTTTCCCTTATTGTATTACATGGGTTGTTGTGAAGATTACCTCACTTGCGACATTGCTTTCAATGCGGTTATGCCTCTAAGTCGTGCTTCGACACGTGGGAGATATAGCCGCATCAAGGGCGTTACAAGTTGGTAATCAGAGCCTTCCCCGACCTTAGGAGCCCCTGCTTGATCGAATCGCTGGCGTTGTTGAGTCTAGAAATTTTTTTTGAGTCATTTAGGATTATATATATCGGAGAGTAGGATTCTTTTTACTCCTCAGTCCCTTCGTCGCTCTGGTGAGGCATCCTGACGTAGAGTTTTGACTCTTCTCTTCTCAAATTTCACTAAAAAAATTTTAGGATCACGCGGGTATCTTGGAATCGTTTCGTTGGTTTTGTGACGAGAACATTGTTCTTGGTGCCTCCTGACATTTAGGGGTTGTGGCAGTGTCCCGGGGAGTTGAGCTCCGAGGTGTTGTCGTCACAATTTTATCGTTGCAATTCTGGAATACCTGAGTTTCCCCGACATCGAAAATCTCTTTTATGCAGTTGTTGGTGAGATAACCTCGACGCCACCCAGTACTGGGGCGGGAGTTCGGGAGTATCGCCATAACTCGTATAACGGATGCTTTTCGAAGGTTGAGGTAAATGATTTCCGAAGGTTTCTTGGTTATGTGTTGAAGGATGGATATAGCTGGATGTAGGATTTGCTAGCCTTGGGTGAGATATTATGCTTCCCCTGTATCCCCAACACCCGATTGCATAACCGGAAAGGTTCGGGAGTTTCATAGGTGGGAATTCATGTAGCTCTAGTTTTTTCTTCCGCGAATATTTGGTTTGTGATTGGGTAATCCTCACCAAGTATTTGTTCTTGTCTGTACCTTGTTGTTTTATTTTTCTACATCTATCTAAGTGGCTTCTCAATTTATGGAAATGTGACCATTTCAATTGGAATTCATTCGTTCATTTTGTTCGGATGTGAAGACTTTATGTTGCAATTTCGGTCCATTTGATTCAGCTTGATTATATGTCTGTCAAGATGCTAATGGATGTCACCCTCTTCAGGATAGCTCCTCCAACGCGCACGACTCTGAATCCTGATCCGCCACCACCACCTCCACCTCCGGAGGCATGGCAAGCCGTGATGGCCGCTACCAATGCAAACACGCAGCTGGTCATGCAGCTCTTGCAAGAACGCAACCAAGGGAATCAAGGCCATGGCAACAATCAGAATCAGTTTGCTACACTCAACCAGTTCCTCGCTAACCAGCCAAAGACCTTCAGCAACTGTGTCGAGGCAACAGACGCTGATGATTGGCTCATGGATATCTGCAAGCATTTCGAGTGCAGCAACGTCAGGCCTGAGGACTTTGTCAAGTTTGCCTCCTTCCAACTCAAAGACCAAGATGCAGAATGGTTTCAGCAATACAAAGATTCTAGAGGAGGCCATGTGATTACCTGGGATGAATTCCACCAAGACTTCAAAGCTCACCACATTCCTCAGAGTGTTGTTGAGAGCAAGCGTGACGAATTCCGCAACCTGAAGCAAGGCAGCTTGTCTGTTTACCAGTATAACATCATGTTCCAGAAGCTCGCTCGTTTCGCCAAGCAGGACGTCCCCGACGAGAAGAGCATGATTTACCAGTTCAGGGGTGGCCTTAGAGAAGATCTCCAACTTGCTCTCGTGCTTTTCGAGCCTCAGAAGTACGATGAGTTTTACAACATGGCACTGAAACAAGAGACTGCTCAGCTGAAGTGCGATGCTTCCAAGAAGCGAGTCAGAGATGCGACTCCTTCTTCCTCAACTCAAGTGGCTTCTAAGCAGCAAAAGTATTGGTTGCCTCCTCCTCCTCCGTTCCGTCAGCCTTATCAGCAGAAGAGCAAAGGTGGCAATGGATCTTCCCACCCACCCAACCCAGGCTTTCAGAACAAGACTTCCTCTCATACTCCAAGATCAAGTGCTCCGTATCACCGTCCGCTCTCGGAGGTCACGTGCAACAAGTGTGAGCAGAAGGGTCACTATGCCAACAAATGCTTCAATCAGAGGCGTCTTCCTCCTCCTCCTCCTATGAGATCTTCCAGCACCGCAGTGGTCAAGCATAATCCCAAGTCTGCTAAGGTTAACTTGATGAACGCAGCTCAGGCAGAGGACTCGTCAGATGTTATCATGGGTAATCTTCATGTTAACGATATTCCTGCAAAAGTTCTTTTTGACACTGGTGCATCACATTGTTTCATCTCGAGACCATTTGTATCTAAGCATGAGTTGCCTTTACAAGATTTGCCTAGACAGTTATCAGTTGTTTCTCCGGGTAAATTCATGAATGCAAGCGCTATGATCCCGGATGTTACTATCACGTTGGGCGACTATAAGTTTCTATCCTCTCCAGTGGTCCTTGGTAACTCGGATATTGATCTTAGTCTCGGAATGGACTGGCTTTCTAAGCACAAGGCTCAGCTTGATTGTGCTGCCAGGCAGATTCAATTGACTCATTCGTCTGAGGATGTAATTGTCTTTGCCGCAAGGGATGATGCCATCCGACTATTTTCTCTCAATGAGAAGGGCGAGCTGGATGCCATCTCTCAAATTCCAGTCGTTTGCAAATATCAAGACGTCTTTCCAGAAGAGCTTCCAGGAATGCCTCCGCACTGGCCAATTGAATTCGTCATCGATCTTAAGCCTGGCACGGAACCTGTTTGCAAATGTCCTTACAAGCTTTGACCTGAAGAGTTGAAGGAGCTGAAGAAGCAACTTGATATTCAAGAGCGTATGGGTCTCATCCGACCTAGTTCTTCCCCATGGGGTTGTGGGGTTCTTTTTGTGAAGAAGAAGGATGGAATGGACCGACTCTGTGTCGACTACCGTCCATTGACTAAGAAGACCATAAAGAACAAGTACCCACTTCCCAACATCAATGAGCTGTTTGAACAACTCAAAGGTGCTCAAGTATTCTCCAAGCTTGATCTCCATATGGGCTATCACCAGATTCACATTCGTGAACAATATATCCCTAAGACAACATTCAGAACAAGCTATGGTTCATATGAATACACTGTCATGTCTTTCGGCCTCGTCAATGCTCCTCCAACGTTCTCTCGCATGATAAATTTCATCTTCAACGCCTACACAAATGACTTCATCTTGGTCTACCTCGATGACATTTTGGTTTTTTCCAAGAACAAGGAGGATGATGCCAAGCACTTGCGTTTGGTGCTGGATAAACTCAGAGAACATCAGTTCTATGCGAAGTTTTCAAAGTGCGAGTTTTGGCTCGATGAGGTTCTCTACCTTGGGCATATCATCTCTGCCAAGGGCATAGCGGTGAATCCTGAGAAGGTGTCTGCAATTGTGAATTGGGAACCACCTCAGAACGTGAAGCAACTCCGTAGCTTCCTTGGGCTCGCAAGCTATTGTCGAAGGTTCGTCGAGAACTTCTCTAAGATCACGAAGCCTCTTTCCAACCTCTTCCAGAAGCATGTGAAGTACGTTTGGTCGCCTGAATGTGACATTGCTTTCAACACCCTGAAAGAGAAGTTAGTCAGTGCTCCAGTTCTGACTCCTCCTGATGAATCCAAGCCGTTTGAGGTCTTCTGTGATGCTTCCCTTCAAGGTCTTGGTGCAGTGTTGATGCAAGAGAAGAAAGTTGTGGCCTATACCTCTCGCCAGTTGAAGCCCAACGAAAATAACTACCCCACTCATGACCTCGAGTTGGCGGCAGTTGTCCATGCTCTTTTAACATGGAGGCATCTCTTATTGGGACGAAAAGTGGACATCTTCATTGATCACAAGAGTCTCAAGTACATCTTCGCTGAGCCTAATCTCAACCTCAGGTAGACTCGTTGGGTCGAAATGATTCAAGAGTATAATCCGAGCATTGAATATACTCCAGGCAAGGCCAATGTAATTGCCGACGCTTTGAGCAGAAAGGCTTACTGCAACAGTTTGATTCTCAAGCCTTACCAACCCGAGCTTTGTGAAGCTTTCCGCAAACTCAACCTTCAAGTTGTTCCTCAAGGTTTCCTCGCCAACCTCCAAGTCTCTCCTACTTTGGAAGATCAGATTCGTGAGGCTCAACTTCTTGATGCTATGGTGAAGAAGGTGAAGATTGGGATTGCCAAGAGTCAACCCAAGTACAAGTGATATCGTCTTGATGACAAGGATACTCTCTTCTTCGAGGATCGCATTGTTGTCCCTAAAGGCGACCTTCGTAAAGTCATTATGAACGAGGCTCACAATTCACTCCTCTCTATTCACCCTGGAAGTACAAAGATGTACCAGGACCTCAAGCAGTCGTATTGGTGGACTCGAATGAAGCGCGAGATTGCTCAATTCGTGAATGAATGTGATGTCTGCAGAAGAGTGAAAGCAGAACACCAACGACCAGCTGGTCTCCTCCAACCTCTTGCCATTCCATAATGGAAGTTTGAACATATTGAGATGGACTTCGTGACTGGATTTCCAAAGTCCAAGCGTGGCAATGATGCTATATTCGTTGTCATCGACAAACTCACTAAAGTGGCTCATTTCCTTCCTATCAAAGAATCTATCACAACAGCTCAGTTGGCAGAGCTATATACCTCCAGGATTGTCTCCCTGCACGGCATTCCGCAGTTGATATCTTCAGATCATGGCAGCATCCTTACCTCTAAGTTCTGGGATTCTTTTCAGAAGGACATGCGCACCAACATTCGCTTCAGCACAACTTTTCATCCTCAAACCAGTGGCCAAGTCGAGCAAGTAAATCAAATTCTTGAAGATATGCTCAGGGCTTGTGTCATTTCTTTCGGTATGAAGTGGGAAGATTGTCTTCCATATGCCGAGTTCTCCTACAACAACAGCTTCCAAGCGAGTTCGGGCAAGGCCCCATTCGAGATTCTCTATGGCAGGAAGTGCCGAACTCCTCTTAACTGGTCAGAGGCTGGTGAATGTCAACTTCTCGGAAATGACTTGATCACAGAGGCAGAAGAAATGTGCAAAGTCATTCGTGATAATCTCAAAGCAGCGCAATCGCGCCAGAAGAGTTACTATGATAGTAAGCATCGTGACTTGGCTTTCGAGATCGGAGACCATGTCTGCCTCCGCGTCTCTCCAATGAAAGGTACTCGTCGCTTCGGTATCAAAGGTAAGCTTGCTCCTAGATACGTGGGTCCTTTCAAGATTGTCGGCAAGAGAGGCGATCTCGCCTATCGACTTGAGCTTCCCTCCAACTTTGCAAATGTGCACGACGTGTTTCATGTCTCTCAACTCCGCAAGTGTTTCAAGACTCCTGACCGCACCATCAGCTTCGAAGACATTGATCTCCAAGAAGACCTATCTTACCGTGAGCACCCAGTTGCTATTCTTGAAGAAACTGAGCGCAAGACTCGCAACAAGTCTACCAAATTCCTCAAAGTCAAGTGGTCACATCATTCCGACCGTGAAGCCACCTGGGAACGCGAGGATCACCTCCGTTCTGAGTACCCGGAGTTTTTCCAGTCCTAGATCTCGGGACGAGATCCTTTTGTAGTGGTGGAGTGTTGTAACACCACGGATGTAATTTACCTTATTTGCATTCCAACTCTTGCCGTTTCCGGCACTAAGTTATTCTATTTCCTCATTGTCAATTTTTTTGTCTCCGTGTGTTTTGTCCTTGTCATGCATCTCATATCATGTCATCATGTGCATTGCATTTTCATACGTGTTCGTCTCATGCATCCAAGCATTTTCCCCATTGTCCGTTTTGCATTCCGGCGCTCCTATGTCCTCCGGTGTCCCTTTCTACCTCTTTTCGTATGCGGGTGTTAAACGTTTTCGGATTGGACCGAGACTTGGCATGCGGCCTTGGTTTACTACCGGTAGACCACCTGTCAAGTTTCGCACCATTTGGACTTCGTTTGATACTCCAACGGTTAACCGAGGGACCGAAAAGGCCTCGTGTGTGTTGCAGCCCAACACCCCTCCAAAGTGGCCAATAACCCACCTAAACCTCTTCCATCACTTAGGCCATTCAATCACGATTGCGGGGCTGCAAACCGCACCTCATTTGGAGCTTCCTAGCTCCCTCTACCTCTATAAATAGACCCCTCCATTTCATTTTCGGATCTATTTCCCCGAAACCCTAGTCTCCTTCCTCTCCAGCTGCCAGACATGTCCGAAGTCTAGCCAGACGCGTCCGCGCACCGCCGCCGAACCAATCAGGCGCTGACACGTCAGCCGCCCGGCGCCCCACTTCGCTGGATCCACCAGGGTCCGCGGGGCCCATCGCCGGCCCTCCCCGGCCCGCAGCGGCGCCCGCGCCCCGCGCCGTCTTCCTCCTGCCGCGCGCCGCCCGCTCTCGCTGCTCCGCCACCGCGCCGGCTTGCCGGCCAGCTCACTCCGGCCGCCGGAGCCTGCCATTGCCAAGCTCCACCGCGGCGGCCCCTCACTGTCCGGCCTCCTCTTCCTCCTCCCGCGCCGCTCCGGTGAGTTCATCGCCCGGATCCGGCCGCCGCGTCCATTTCCGGCGACGAACCTCGACGTCCACGACTTCGGTGAACAGTGCCCCGGCGGGATCCGATCCAGATCCAAATCGAGACGGTTGACTTTTTCCCTCCGAAACCCTAACTTTTTGCATACTTTGACATGCCATAACTTCATCACCGTTGCCCCAATTCGCGCGTGTAGCATATCGAAATGTTCATCTCGACGAGTACTCCATTTCATCTCATTGCATCATTTTTCATTTGAGCTCATCTTGATGCCCGAAATGCTGTTGGAAGAGGGCTATGTGATGTTAGTTTCAGATCTGTTTCAGCAAATGCACTTTTGTCATTTTTGCCATGATTAATGTGTACATGCTATGATCCTGAGCTCTACATGTGTTTTGAAGTATGCCATGCCATCTTTACAGGGGTGTATGCCATGTATTTTTGTGATCTCTGTGTTGACTAGCACAAGCATGCAAAGTAGCTTACTCTATGTTGCTGATTTCAGTGACTTAGAAATATTCTAAGTCATTGCCCTGCTGTAATTTTTCTGCCATGTGTTCTTGTTGCTACCGAGTGATCCGTGCCTCTTTTGAGCATGGTCAGTAAGGATGTTTTGTAGATATTGTGGTGCTCTATCAATCCATGTCTTTTTTGCATTTATGGAGCACCCTAGCTTGAGTCAATCGAGCTCCACTTTTGCTATAAAATGTTCCTGGCAGATTGTTAACATGTTTTGCAATTTTGCCAAGCTTGTTGTTGTTGATCCATGCATGCTATGTTGTTGTTCTTGCCATGTCTAGCTTCTATGCCATGTCTCTTTGCTGGGTGTATGCTTAGATTATCATGTGATGCTGAGTGGATCCTTGTTAGCCCCTCTAAAAGGCGTGCTGCTCTTGGGGTTTTAGCATTGCTCTAACACCCCGGATATAATTTACCTTATTTGTATTCCAACCCTTGCCGTTTCCAGCACTAAGTTATTCTATTTCCTCGTTGTCTGGTTTTTGTCTCCGTGTGTTTTGTCCTTGTCATGCATCTCATATCATGTCATCATGTGCATTGCATTTGCATACGTGTTCGTCTCATGCATCCGAGCATTTTCCCCGTTGTCCGTTTTGCATTCCGGCGGTCCTATGTCCTCCGGTGTCCCTTTCTACCTCTTTTTGTATGCGGGTGTTAAACGTTTTTGGATTGGATTGAGACTTGGCATGCGGCCTTGGTTTACTACCAGTAGAACGCCTGTCAAGTTTCGCGCCATTTGGACTTCGTTTGATACTCCAACGGTTAACCGAGGGACCAAAAAGGCCTTGTGTGTGTTGCAGCCCAACACCCCTCCAAAGTGGCCAAAAACCCACCTAAACCTCTTCCATCACTTAGGTCGTTCGATCATGATCACGTGGCCGCAAACCGCACCTCATTTGGAGCTTCCTAACTCCCTCTACCTCTATAAATAGACCCCTCCATTTCATTTTCGGATCTTTTTCCCCGAAACCCTAGTCTCCTTCCTCTCCAGCCGCCGGACATGTCCGAAGTCTAGCCGGACGCGTCCGCGCACCGCCGCCGAACCAATCAGGCGCTGACACGTCAGCCGCCCGGCGCCCCACTTCGCCGGATCCGCTAGGGCCCGCGGGGCCCACCACCGGCCCTCCCCGGCCCGCAGCGGCGCCCGCGCCCCACGCTGTCTTCCTCGTGCCGCGCGCCGCCCGTTCTCGCTGCTCCGCCACCGCGCCGGCTTGCTGGCCAGCTCACTCCGGCCGCCGGAGCCCGCCACCGCCAAGCTCCGCCGCGGCGGCCCCTCACCGCCCGCGCCATCCCGAGCCGGTCCGGCCTCCTCTTCCTCCTCCCGCGCCGCTCCGGTGAGTTCATCGCCCAGATCTGGCGACGAACCTCGACGTCCATGACTCCGGTGAACAGTGCCCCGGCGGGATCCGATCCAGATCCAAATCGACACGGTTGACTTTTTCCCTCCGAAACCCTAACTTTTTGCATACTTTGACATGCCATAACTTCATCACTGTTGCTCCGATTCACGCGTGTAGCATATCGAAATGTTCGTCTTGACGAGTACTCCATTTCATCTCACTGCATCATTTTCATTTAAGCTCATCTTGATGCCTGAAATGCTGTTGGAAGAGGGCTATGTGATGTTAGTTTCAGATCTGTTTCAGCAAATGCACTTTTGTCATTTTTGCCATGATTAATGTGTACATGCTATGATCCAGAGATCTACATGTGTTTTGAAGTATGTCATGCCATCTTTACAGGGGTATATGCCATGTATTTTTGTGATCTATGTGGTGACTAGCATAAGCATGCAAAGTAGCTTACTCTATGTTGCTGATTTCAGTGACTTAGAAATATTCTAAGTCATTGCCCTGCTGTAATTTTTATGCCATGTGTTCTTGTTGCTACCGAGTGATACGTGCCTCTTTTGAGCATGGTCAGTAAGGATGTTTTGTAGATATTGTGGTGCTCTATCCATCCATGTCTTTGTTTGCATTTATGGAGCACCCTAGCTTGAGTCAATCGAGCTCTACTTTTGCTATAAAATGTTCCTGGCAGATTGTTAACATGTTTTGCAATTTTGCCAAGCTTGTTGTTATTGATCCGTGCATGCTATGTTGTTGTTCTTGCCATGTCTAGCTTCTATGTCATGTCTACTTGCTGGGTGTATGCTTAGTTTATCATGCAATACCTCATGGTGAGTGCATCGAGCTCGTAAACATGCCTACTTGTTATCTGTTTTGCCATGTTCTAGTTTTTCACTAAGTCTGAATCTCTTAACGATAATTGCTATGTTCACGTGGTTGCAATTGTATTTTCTGACCCCTTTTGGCTTATGGTCAGTAAGGAAATTTTGTTGTATGCTTTTAGTAGCTTCATGCCATGCCTTGCTTTGCCATGATATGTTCCTGTAGCATGTAGTTTTCATGCTCTGAACATTGCATCCTGATGTTAAATTCCTGACAAGCTGTTAATTTCACCAAGTCTGAAACCTGTTATCTTTTGCACTTTTGACATGCTTGTTTGAACCTGATAATGAGTGAATTAGCCGTAGCTCAATGTTCATCTTTTGTCAAGCATCTTGAGTGGATCCCTGTCATGTATTTTGTTGCTATGTTCGAGCGCAGTAGCTTATTTATCTTGATGCATTTAGATGGCCATTTTCTGTTAATCGCAGACCGGTGCCATATTCGTTTTGCTTGCCATTTCCAAACCGTGCATCCGATTCCGGTGATCTTTATATCGATTTCGACCGAAATCAACTCCTCTTTCCAGTGGCACTCTTGGATTTCCAAGTTGAGGCCAGGTTCAATCATTACTTTCCAAATCATGCATATGCATCACATATCGCATCCCGCATATCATACCATGGTTGCATCATGTTGCTTGAGCATTGCACGTGGTTGATTGTGTTCCTTTTTGCTTGTTGTTCTTGCTTGGGTAGAGATGAGAGACGAGACCGTGATCGAGGAGCCCGTTGAGTACACTTACGAGGATCAAGGCAACTTCGAGAACTTTGCAGGCAAGATGACCATACCCTTGAAATCACTTCTATCTTTGCTTGCTAGATGCTCGCTTTTTTTCTTTGCCTATGCTACGATACCTACCACTTGCTTATCATGCCTCCCAAATTGCCATGCCAAACCTCTAACCCACCTTGTCCTAGCAAACCATTGTTTGGCTATGTTACCGCTTTGCTCAGCGCCTCTTATAGCGTTGTTAGTTGCAGGTGAAGATTGGAGTGTGTTCCTTGTTGGAACATGTTCATTGTTGGGATGTCACAATATAATCTTGTTTATCTTAATGCACCTATATACTTGGTAATGGGTGGAAGGCTCGGCCTTATGCCTGGTGTTTTGTTCCACTCTTGCCACCCTAGTTTCTGTCATACCGGTGTTATGTTCCTTGATTTTGCGTTCCTTACACGGTTGGGTATAATGGGAATCCCTTGACAGTTCGCCTTGAATAAAACTCTTCCAGCATGGCCCAACATTGGTTTTACAATTCGCCACCTAGCCTTTTTCTCTTGGGTTTCGCGGACTCAAGGTTCATCTTTATTTTAACCCCCCCTCCCCGGGCCAGTGCTTCTCTAAGTGTTGGTCCAACTGAGCGATGTCCGGGGCTACCAGGGGCAACTCTGGGCTGGCCTACCCGACGTCTGGCTCATCTGAGTGTTCCCTGAGAACGAGATATGTGCAGCTCCTATCAGGATTTGTCGGCACATTCGGGTGGCTTTGCTGGTTTAGTTTTACCATTGTCGAGATGTCTTGTAACCGGGATGCCGAGTCTGATCGGATTGTCTTGGGAGAAGGAATATCCTTCGTTGACCGTGAGAGCTTGTGATGGGATAAGTTGGGACACCCCTGCAGGGATTTGATCTTTCGAAAGCCATGCCCGCGGTTATGGGTAGATGGGAATTTGTTAATGTCCGGTTGTAGATAACCTGAAACTTAACTTAATTAAAATGCATCAACCGCGTATGTAACCGTGATGGTCTCTTCTCGGCGGAGTCCGGGAAGTGAACACGGTGTTGGAGTTATGTTTGACGTAGGTTGTTCTAGGATCACTTCTTGATCATAGTTCATCGACCGTGCCTTTGCCTCCTCTTCTCGCTCTCATTTGCGTATGTTAGCCACCATACATGCTACTCTCTTGCTGCAGCTCCACCTCATAACGTTTACCCTTCCTATAAGCTTTAATAGTCTTGATCACGAGGGTGTGAGATTGCTGAGTCCCCGTGACTCATAGATTACTTCCAAAACCAGATGCAGGGACCGATGATACCGCTCCAGGTGATTCAACTGAGCTCAAGTGGGAGTTTGATGAGCACTCAGGACGATATTACGTGTCTTTTCCAGATGATCAGTAGTGGTGCCCAGTTGGGGCGATTCGGGACTATGTTGCATTTGGGGTTTATCTTTATTTTGGTTCCATAGTCGGACCTTGAGTGTATTTGGATGAATGTAATGACTTATTTATGCAATTGTGTGACGTGGCGAGTGTAAGCCAACTATGTATCCTTTTCCCTTATTGTATTACATGGGTTGTTGTGAAGATTACCTCACTTGCGACATTGCTTTCAATGCGGTTATGCCTCTAAGTCGTGCTTCGACACGTGGGAGATATAGCCGCATCGAGGGTGTTACAATTGCATTGTAGGCCATCTAAGTCCTCGTTCAAATCCACTCATTCAGTTGGCAAAAAGTTATCGCTTGCAGTCTTTCAGAATTATGCTGCTTGCCAGGGTTATCGTTATCCGGCTACGGAAAATTGCATTCAAACTGTTGAAGATGCAGGTTATTCGATTCCTCGGCATGAGCGGGTTGTAATCCGTCCTTCATTACCGGCGAATCTCCGGTGGACGTGGGCAAGGCCATCTATATCGTTTGGTACAGTTCAAGATCTTCTGCCACCAGCTGATCGCACGCCACCAATCTCGGGTGAGAATTTGGATTCTTTGAATGAGGACGTACCGAGCCACAATGGGCCAACCTCTGCTTCGGGCCTTGATCAGCCCACACCTTCTGCAGAGTCGGACCGGGCTGGGCTGGTATCCTCTGGGGAGCATTTGGATATCCCCTTGTCTCAACAAGCCAGGGAGGATTTTGATAATTTAATTTCTGATATGGTTGACGAAATTTCTACGTGTCAGAAGTGTTTAAAGAAAGGACATTTTGCCTCTGCATGCACGTCTAAGATTTGGTGTATCTATTGCCTCCGGTCTGGTCACGTCAAGAAAGATTGTAACAGGTTCGCTAGGATCTTGGGGCTCGTTTGGCAAGCCAAACCCGTAAACGCTCCATCTTCCGAGGCGCGCTGCGGGAATATCTCTCTGACAACACTTTTACCAAATTTGGACCTCCCTTCCACTTCCGCATTTACGCCGTCGCCCAGTTCCATCAGCCCCGGCCCCAAGACTCCATTGGCCTCGCCGCCTGCAACCCCTCCTCCACTGCTATACTCGCCGTCCTTGGAGGCGGAGTTCTCGGTCCCGATGGCGAACTTTCACCTGGATCCTCTGATGTATGTTCCTGCTGGCCACCACATCGTCGATGGTGGGGAAGATCGACTCCCGCGTACTTTTGTGATGCCACATACCCCAATTGTGTGCCGCCATGAGGAGTTCATGCTAGCAGAGGTAATGCCTATCCCCCAGCCTGAAGAGATTGGTGCTGCTAGAGAAGAAGTAGTGCAGTGGATGCAAGCGCATGGTGTTCTTGTCAGGTCAGCGCAGCCTTGGATTCGTTCGGTTGGGCTATTTGAGCTTCGGGAGGCTGCTGTCAGATTTTCTTTGCTGCAGCTCCCGCCATAGCCACTGGGTAATGACCGTTTTGTGCGATTTATGAAGCACGATGAGGGAGAATCTTTCCATGGCATCCAGGGTTTTCGTCAGGGGCTGCTCATGTTTCTTGGCATCCCGTTGGATCTTCGTAATACTGAATGCATCAGGGCGGCTGTGAACACTTTTGGCAAGTTTCACCATTGGTTCAGTGAGGACCCCTATCTGGTTCGATCTCTGGTGTTTGCTTCGTTTCCAGAGGATATTCTTGTGCCACGTGATGTGGTTTTCATGGATTATGCGGCTTACGGAGGTTCTAGAGTTTCCTGGACTACGCCACTGTATATTTTGGGTGCGAACTTCACAGAGCAGATGCCCCAGGATGAGGATTGGATGCCCATCAATGGCAATCCGCATCCAGTTTTTGGTGTTCCGTTCCCTGAGCTGCCTCCGTTCAACCTTCCTGCTTATCCTGCCTTGGGGTGGAATGCAGTCCCCCCTCCACCGCCTGTCAACGAGGTGGCTGACGACAATTGGCGCAATTGGGATGACAATGTGGAACCTGAGCCTTCCCAAGACCAGGAATCAATTGTGGTTGATCTCTCAGCCCAGCCCAGCTCTGGTGCTGACCAGGAACCGCCCGTTGTTGTGGTTGATGATGATCAGCCTGAAGCTCCTGCCATGCCTTTGTTTGATGAAGATGCAGTTAACAACCGGGCCATTGTTGTCTATCAGCCTCCTGCTGTCAGGGAGGAGATTATCTTGCCTGCGGTGCCATTTGGGCCTCCTCTGCCTCCTGATATGGTTTGGAGGAGATCTTTTGAGAGCCTTCTGCAAGCTCCGGTAGTTTTCACTGTTCCCAGGCCAATTCTACTGCAGCCACTATCGCCCGTCTTTCTGTCTAAAAGAAGCTGGGATCTTGCGTTCAGTGTCTCAGACCTGCCGCGACTTACTTGGAGAGAGCAGGAGACGGCTAGGCCTGTCGCCAGGGCGCTTTTTTCTGATCATGTTGATGTGGAACCTGTGGAGATGTCCTCCCCTGTAGTTCCGGTGGCTAAACCTAGAAGGCCACGGAAAACCTTGGCGCCAACTCCAATAGTGGACACCTCGGTGAGACGTTGCACTAGAAGCTCTGTTCAGCGTGATGGGTTCAAGCCCACCTTCCAGGAGCTCACTCTTCAGCCCAAGAGGAAGAAGCCCAAAGCTAAGCCTTTCACGGCCCAGATGCCTGATGAGCCTGCTTCAGATGGAATACCTCCTGCAACTCCTGTCAGCCGTCTTCAAGAAGTTGGGAGAGAGCTGGAAATTGACGCCGCTCTTCTATCTGTGGATGCACTTATGGTGGACCCACAAGCTGCTGTCTCTTCTAAAACTGATGATTAGTGTGTCCTTGGCATGTTGGGTTTGGCAAGCCCTTAACTTTGTTTTATCTTTATTTTTAGGCAGTGATCTTCCTCATGAACTTTTGTGTGTTTTTATGTTGGGTCAGACTTTGTTGTGCTCTTCTGGACATGTGGTATTGTGTGCCATGTGGTTTATGGACTTTATCTTATGCTATAATGAGTAATATTTATAGAAACTGGAATGTTCTATGCTGGAATGTAAGAGTTCTGAATTCTGAAGCTAGACAGAGAGATGTCAGGCAGAAAATTGAGGAAAGCCAATGTTCAATAGCCTGTCTACAAGAAACTAAATGCTCTTCTTTTGACTCTAGGTCAATTAAATCCTTCTGCCCCAAAAGATTTGACTCTTTTGCTTGTTCTCCTTCCATTGGAGCTTCTGGGGGAATCCTTGTTGTCTGGAATTCTGCTATTTTTAGTGACACCTTAATTGAAGTGCAGCAGTTTGCTGTGGTTGTTCAGTTTACTTCCAGACAACAATGAAATGTGGACTTTAGTTGTTGTTTATGGCCCTTGTCAGGGTGAAGCCAGGGACAATTTTGTTACTTGGCTATATAACCTGTCTATCCCCCTTAATGAGCATTGGTTGTTGCTTGGTGACTTTAATTTCCTTAGGCCCGTGGATAACAGGAACTTACCTAGTGGAGACATAAATGACATGTTTATTTTCAATGAGATAATTGGGCACCTGGGCCTTCTTGAGCTTCCAATCAAAGGCAGATCCTACACCTGGTCTAATATGCAAGATATCCCACTCCTTGAGCAGCTGGACTGGTTCTTCACCTCTGTGGACTGGATTACTGATTATCCTATGACTGAAGTTCTGCCCTTGGCCAGGACTGCTTCTGACCATGTACCTTGCTTGGTCTCCATTAAGACTTCCATACCAAAATCAAATCTCTCTAGGTTTGAAAATTATTGGATGGAGCTAGAGGGTTTCATGGACTATGTTGAATCATCTTGGAAACAACCCTCTAGGTAAACACATATAACTGCTAGGATTGCAGACAAATTTAAAAGTTTGAGAATGTGCCTTAATAGGTGGCAAATGAATGTTTCCAAATTGAAATTATTGATCAGCAAATGCAATCATGTTATTTTCCTTCTTGATGAGTTGGAGGAATGGAGGCCCCTTTTTATACAGGAGACTAATTTCAGAAGAATTGTCAAGACCCATTTGGAAAAGTTTCTGCACCTGCAGTTTTTATATTGAAAAAGAGATGCACTATCAGGTATTTTAAGGTTGGGGAGAAAACACCAAATTCTTTCATGCTATGGCCACAGAGAGACACAGGAAAAACTCTATAGCTAGTCTTAAGCTACCTGATGGCTCTGTGGTCTCTGATCACTCTAAAATGGTTGGAATTATTTGGGGTTGCTTTAAGAATAGAATGGGCACCACTAGAGGGATTATGATGGGCTTTGACTTGCCTTCACTTATTTCCCATGTGGCTGGCCTTGAGGTGCTCACTAAGCCTTTTGAAAAGAAAGAAATGGACAATGTGGTTAAGCACATGCCTGTGGATAAAGCACCTAGTCCTGATGGTTTCAATGGTTTGTTTTTCAAGAAATGCTGGCATCTAATTTCAAATGACTTTTATGATCTGGCCCAGGCTTTTCATGAGGGATCTGCTGTCTTGGAGAATATTAACAGTTCTTTTATTACTCTTGTGCCCAAAAAGATATCACCTGAGAAAGTGGGGGATTATAGGCCTATCTCTCTCACTAGTATGGGCTCAAATTTCTGTCCAAAATGGCTGCAAATAGATTCCAGGAGTTGATTATGCAGTGCATTCACAAAAATCAATATGGTTTCATTAAGAGAAGAACAATCCAGGATTGTCTTGGTTGGACCTTTGACTACTTGCACCAATGTCATCAGTCCAAGAGACCTATAGTAATTCTCAAACTGGACTTTGAGAAGGCCTTTGATTCTGTTGAGCATGAAGCTACTTTTCAAATTCTTAGGCAAAAGGGCTACAATGATAAGTGGATCCTCTGGATGAAGCAGCTTCTGGCCACTGGTACTTCTTCTGTTCTTCTTAATGGTGTCCCTGGAAGGAAGTTTGTTTGCAAAAAAAGGAGTTAGACAGGGTGACCTAGTATCTCCTCTTCTTTTTGTCATAGCTGTTGATCTATTGCTAAAAGGATCGATATGGTTGACTAGAGGGGGGCGGTGAATAGGCAACTACTAATTTTTACTTTTCTTTACCAAATTAAACTTTGCATCAATGTAGGTTGTCTAGATGTGCAACTAGGTGAGCAACCTATATGATGCAATAACAACAAGCATACAAACAAGCAAGAGAAGTAACACTAAAGAGCTTGCACAAGTAAAGGTAAGAGATAACCAAGAGTGGATCCGGTGAAGACGAGGATGTGTTACCGAAGTTCCTTCCTTTTGAGGGTAAGTACGTCTCCGTTAGAGCGGTGTGGAGGCACAATGCTCCCCAAGAAGCCACTAGGGCCACTATATTCTCCTCACGCCCTCACACAATGCGAGATGCCGTGATTCCACTATTGGTGCCCTTGAAGGCGGCGACCGAACCTTTACAAACAAGGTTGGGGCAATCTCCACAACTTAATCGGAGGCTCCCAACAAAACCACGAAGCTTCACCACAATGGACTATGGCTCCATGGTGACCTCAACCGTCTAGGGTGCTCAAACACCCAAGAGTAACAAGATCCGCTAGGGATGAGTGGGGGAATCGAAAATCCCTTGGTGGAAGTGTAGATCGGGGCCTTCTCAACCACTCCCGAGCAAATCAACAAGTTTGATTGGCTAGAGAGATAGATCGGGCGAAAATGGAGCTTGGAGCATTTAATGGAGCTTGAGTAATAAATGGAGCTTGAGGGGGAAGAGGTAAGTCAAAGGGAAGAAGGAGACCCCTTTTTATAGTGGGGGCAACAATCCAACCGTTGCCCCTCACCAACCAGCCTCGCACAGGGCGGTAATACCGCTGAGAGGGGGCGGTACTACCGCCAGGTCAGCGGTACTGCCGTGCCAGCCAGCTGCACTGCCGCGCAGAGGGGACTAGTAGGGAATAGGACCCAACGCGGTACTACCGCGGTGGTAGGGGCGGTACTACCGCTCTTGGAACGGTACTACCGCCCCTGGAACGGTACTACCGCCTCTACAATCGCAACTAGTGCCGCAAAACCCGACACAAGAAAAAGACCCCTCGAGTCGAGGCGGTAGGAGCCACACAGCCCAGCGGTACTACGGCAGCGGGGTCACGGGCGGTACTACCGCCGTGGAGCGGTACTGCCGCTTGTGACCTTTCGGCCGTACTACCACTGGTAGTGCGGTACTACCGCTGGGGCACATAAGAGAGAGAGAGAGAATCTCTCCAAAGAGGCTGAGGATGAGGCGGAGGTGCCAGGCACCCCAGCGGTACTACTGCTGTGGAGCCACGGGCGGTACTACCGCTGTGGAGCGGTACTGCCGCTTGTGGCTCCTCAGCGGTACTACCGCTGGGTTGCGCGGTACTACCACTTGGACCCAGACAGGGCAAGGAAGAAAGGAGAGATCTCTACAATGGAATTGAAAAGCTCGGAGGGTGAGAAGCTGATGTGTACGTGTTGATTCCACCCATGCAATACCCCAGCGGACCCCCTCTTGATAGTACGGTGCCCTCTACGCAACTAGTCCACCGAGAAAGAAACGAAAGAGCTACACCGTCTTGAAATACACTCCGAGGGGAAGAAAACGTCTCGTTCCAGGGGAGAATCTGTGAATTATTCAAAGCACAAGATTAGTCCGCAAACATGTTGTCAATAATCACCAAAACTACCTTGAGAGAGATATGCTGTAACAATCTCCCCCTTTTTGGTGGATTGATGACAACTAGGGATTTGCGCAAGGAAAAGAAATAAAAGAAGAAAACTAAGAACTACAAAGTATAGATGGGCTCCCCCAGAATGTGTGCACCTAGATAGAGGAGCATTCGGAAAGCAAGACACACACATTCGAATCAACACTCCCCCTATATTTTATAGTCCAACAATAATAAGCACAAGATATATGAGAGAAGAGAATAAAATAGGACAAGCATGCATCTCATAATAAACTATAGTACTGAATAGACATAAGTAATAAGGTAGCGAGAGGGAGCATATGTCTCACACCATATGTCTAGAACTTAGGTCTCACAGGCACCAAACCAAACCAAATAAAGACACCGAGAGAACACACAAGAAACCACAAGACGACTCAAAGCACGGCAACAACACAAATCCCTACACTCTCTCCCCCTTTGGCAGCGAGACACCAAAAGGGCAAAGAGTGACGCTACGACTCCAGGTGATGGGAAGATGAAGATCTCGAACATCACATCTCTGCATCTTCATCGTGGGTCGAAAACTGCTCAGCATTGGAGTCGGTCCAAGGGCAATGATGATGAATCCATTCCTCCTCTTTAGTGATCTGACCCTTAGACCCACTGGCAACTGTCGCTCCCATCTGACGCATGAGCTCCTTGTGGCGCATCCTGGCATGCTTCTCCGCCACATGAGTCATGTACTGACCATGAGACTCCATGCAGAAAAGCTTCTTCAGCTTGCGTTTAAGCTTCTGTGCCCATGACGGTTCTGTACTAGAGGGCCCAAAGTCCTCCTCATGATCATCAGTAGTAGCCCCACCCTCGGTCCCATGGCAGCAGCAGCAGACGGATCCCCCATGGCAGCAGCAGCAGACGGACCCCCTGTGTGAGGCACTGGAGTGGCCCAATTATCCTTCTTCCTCAGACGCTTGATCTCATGAGAAACCAAGTCTCCAGTTTCTAGCAACACTCTGGGATAAGTCTGTGCCCAGGCCCTCTCAATGAGCCTCATGATGAATGGACCATATATAGGGCACTTGCGCTCAGACACGGTAGAGAGAAGTTCAGACCACATGACATGAGAAATATCCAGGCTCTCTCCAGTGTTTGTGTCCTTCTCATGCTGACAGAACAGAAGCATATCCACGAGATAAGAGTGGACCATATCCAGATTCCCGATGCGAGGAAAGAGAGTCTCACGGAAGATACGATGAAGAATGTCCAGATACGGAGACAGCTCATAGGTCTTCTTCTTAGTCACTGGGTGAACTTTCACTGTGAAGTAGGGCCAAAGGGCTTGCTTGTGGGTGGACGTATCATTGCGGTGAGGGCGGAAACCGACTGGAGTCTCAAGCCCGGTATCCACCACATCAAGTAGCTGCATGAAAGCCTTCCACTTGACAGAAAGCAGCTTTCCATTGGTCATCCATGTCAGAGTTCTGCTGGCATCTGTCCCAAGATGAACGGTGGCAAAGAATTGAGCCACCAAATCTGCATCGAAATCCTTGTTGAATTGCATGATCCTGAGAATGTTCAGCTGAGTGCACATCTGAAGGGCTTCACCAAAGTACTCCAGGTCCTTCTCCATAGCATCAGTGTCAATGGAGCGAACATCAACAAAGAGATTATTCTTGGCCTTGATCACATCAAAATAGATGGCAAACTGAAAACGGTTCCAGAATGGGCGGCTGACCAAAGTGGGTTCTTGGTCCACCTCATAGGGATTGCGGCGACGCTTTTCCCAAAACTCCTTGTTGGTCATCTCAGTCACAGTCTTCCCCTTTGGCTTGTTGGCGGATCTCTTTGATTGCTGAGGAGGTGGAGGAACACTTGCAGATGCGCTTGCTGGAGGCGGTTGGGTGCTCGAGGAACCACCGGCTGGCTCAGAGGTGCGGTAGCGTTTTGATGTTGCACACCCGGGGTTGATACGGCGAGCTTGATGCTCAGAAGGGTCATCACCTGAAGCCAAACACAAGAACACGCAAAACAACCAGAAAGAACGAGCATAAGCCAACAAACACAAAAAAATAATCAAGATAAGGTAGGAATATGATGGAATTTGGCATGCAGCGGTAGTACCGTGACATGCCCGCGGTAGTACCGCCCCAAAGAGAGCGGTAGTACCGCTTGAGGTCAAGCGGTAGTACCGCTCCAACGAGAGCGGTAGTACTGCTCGAGTCCAAGCGGTAGTACCGCTCCAACGAGAGCGGTAGTACTGCTCGAGGCGGAGAAACAACAGTTTCCTACAGCACGAGGCGGAGAAACAGTGGTTTCCTACTACCGTGGTCAGATCCGGCACTACCAGCCTGCCAAATTCAAAAATATTCCTACCAAACTCTAATCGAGATAGTCTAGTTGCCTTCTCCAACCAACTCAAGCCTAGATTTAGCCAAAAATCTAGAGATGCAACCACCATTGCCCCTAAGAAACAAGATCTGAAAACGAGACAAAAGGAGAGAAGGAACGGGGGCAATACCGGCATCCATGGCAAGAGAACGGGGTGGGGATCGACTCCACCAAAGGAAATGGAGAGGGATGCCCCGGAGACGGAGATCCGCCGGAGCCCTCCCGCGGCGAGTGGAGGCTGGAGAGAGGAAAAAGAAAGAGGGGGCGAAGCGAATGGGTATGGGGGAGAAGAAACCTCCCCCTGCCCCGATATAACCCCCTGGTCCCGTCCCTCAGCAGTAGTACCGTGCTGGGGGGTGGTAGTACCGCTTATGAGCGGTAGTACCGCGCACCACCAGCGGTAGTACCGCCCAACACACCACGGCAACCAAACAAACAAGGCTTTTGCTCGAAGGAAAGACACAAACGACAAGAAAAGAGAGCACACAAGCAAACGACCAAGACACACCTCTTCAAAAGAGGGCGGTGGCCGAGGCCACCTATGTTTGAGTCAAGAGGTATGGCGCCGCGAAGATTTTAACCTTGGGCCCATGACCAAAACTCGTCTTTGAAACACAAAAACCATCAACAATGGCTAAAGTGAAAGACTTGATCAATTTATGCATAATAGGGGGGAGGGAGAGTTCATTGAGAGAACAACACTCCCCCTATGTCCATGCCTACACCTAAACTATACAATAAATTGAGTGTGGTGGGGTGTGCAAGGGTTCAAGCCACATTGCTCAAATCAATGATATTTAGCTCATGCATTAACTCGCGAAATCTTGCTTCATCCAAGGGCTTCGTGAAAATATCTGCAAGGTTGTCATGAGTGTTGACATAGTTGAGCTCGATCTCTCCTCGCCTAATGTGATCCCGGATGAAGTGATACTGAATCTCAATATGCTTCGTCTTGAAGTGTTGCACCGGGTTGAGAGAGATCTTGATGGCACTTTCATTGTCACACCAAAGAGGCACTTTGTCACAAGTGACACCGTAATCCTTTAAAGTTTGCCTCATCCATAGGAGTTGTGCACAACAACTACTGGCGGCAACATACTCCGCCTCAGTGGACGAGAGAGACACACAACTTTGCTTTTTGGAAGACCAACTTACCAAAGAGAAACCAAGGAATTGGCACCCTCCGGAAGTGGACTTCCTATCCACTTTGTCTCCCGCCCAATCGGAATCCAAGTACCCTACAAGCTTGAAGTTTGATCCTCTTGGGTACCATAAGCCAAAGTTTGGGGTATGAGCCAAATATCGAAAGATTTGTTTGACCGCCACATAGTGACTTTCCTTAGGTGCGGCTTGAAACCGTGCACAAATTCCCACACTCAACATGATGTCCGGTCTAGATGCACAAAGGTAAAGCAAGGATCCAATCGTGGAACGATATACCTTTTGATCCACCACTTTACCATTGGGATCTAAGTCAAGTTGGCACTTGGTGGGCATTGGAGTGAAAGCCGGCTTGACGTCACTTAGCTTGAATCTCTTGAGCATGTCTTGAGTGTATTTGGATTGATTGATGAAGGTTCCTTCTCTTCTTTGCTTCACTTCGAACCCTAGAAAGAACTTCAACTCTCCCATGGAGGACATCTCGAACTTTGAGGTCATGAGAGCGGCAAATTCCTTATTGAAAGCTTTGTTAGGAGAACCAAAGATAATATCATCAACGTATAATTGGCACACAAACAACTCCCCTTTGACCTTCTTAGTAAAAAAGAGTAGGGTCGATTAGCCCAACTTCAAAACCACGGTCTTGTAACAACTCGGTAAGGTGGTCATACCACGCACGTGGGGCTGGTTTAAGGCCGTAGAGTGCCTTATCGAGTTGATACACATGATCGGGAAAGTAGGGATCCTCGAACCCGGGGGGGTGCTTGACGTAAACCAACTCATTAATAGGACATTAAAAAAAGCACTCTTCACATCCATTTGATGTAACTTAAAGTTATGATGAGAAGCATATGCAATCAACATGCGAATGGATTCAAGACGAGCAATGGGAGCAAAGGTTTCACCGTAGTCGATACCCTCGACTTGGGAGTAGCCTTGTGCTACCAAACGAGCCTTGTTGCGAATGACAATATCATGGGCATCTTGCTTGTTCTTAAATATCCACTTGATTCCTATGACATTGTCATTCCCGGTTGGTCTTGGCACTAATCTCCACACTTTGTTGCGCTCAAAGTTGTTGAGTTCTTCATGCATGGCGTTGAGCCAATCTGGATCTTCTAGCGCTTCATAGACCTTGTGGGGTTCCACACAAGAGACAAACGCGTGATGCTCACAATAATTTGCTAATTGTCTACGAGTGCTTACCCCCTTTCTTAAGCTTCCAAGTACATTCGTCATGAGATGATCCTTGGTGGAGAGCTTGGAAGCAACCTTGGCGGCACGACGCTCTAATTCCTCCTCGGGGTGAGACGATGAGTGGTCACTTAATCATCTTGAGCGTCGTCTTGGGCTTGTTCTTGTTCTTGAACTTGCTCGGAGGAGAGAACTTGACCTTGGGCATCACTTGATGTGTCAACACCGTATTGAGCGTGATCTTGCCCTTGGTCATGTTATTGAGGATGAGGGCCTTCATGTTGTTCTTCGGAAGTGTGTGGGCCTTGGGTTGGTGATGGCTCCACTTGAGTGGAGCTTTGTCCTTCTCCTTCGGCCACAAGGGGTTCCTCAATGGGTAGGATAAAGCCAACACCCATTCTTCTTATGGCTTGGGGAGGAATTTCATCACCTACATCACAAGTGCCACTTTGCTCCACTTGGGAGCCATTATTCTCATCAAACTCCACGTTACACGTCTCCTCAATAAGTCCCATGGATTTATTGGGGACACGATAAGCATGAGAGTTCGTAGCATAACCAACAAATATTCCCTCATAAGCTCTAGCCTCAAATTTAGACAACCGAACACCTTTCTTGAGAATGAAACACTTACACCCGAATACCCGGAAGTACTTGAGATTGGGATTGTTACCGGTGAGTATCTCATATGGAGTCTTGTTCAAGCCCTTGCGGAGGTAGAGCCGATTGGATGCATGACACGCGGTGTTGATGGCTTCGGCCCAAAAGTTGTGCGGAGACTTGAACTCCGCCATCATGGTCCTTGCCGCATCCATCAACGTCCGGTTCTTCCTCTCTGCAACACCATTTTGTTGAGGGGTGTATGGTGCAGAATATTGATGCTTGAATCCCTCATCACTAAGAAATTCATCCAAGGTGTAGTTCTTGAACTCGGTGCCGTTGTCACTTCTTATTGTCAAGATCTTTGCATTGTGTTGACGTTGTGCTTCATTTGCAAAGTCACTGATGATTTGTTGGGTCTCGCTCTTCCTCTTGAAGAAATACACCCACGTGTACCTTGAGTAGTCATCCACAATCACCAAGCAATACTTCCTACCTCCAAGACTATCGAAGGATGGAGGCCCAAAGAGATCCATGTGAAGGAGCTCCAAAGGCCTCTTTGAATAAATGATAGTCGTGGGAGGGTGAGCCTTCTCATGTAGCTTTCCTTCGATACAGGCACTGCAAGCATGATCTTTAGCAAAACTAACATTCGTTAGTCCACGGACATGGTCCCCCTTGAGGAGACTTTGCAAAGATCTCATATTGACATGGGCTAAACGGCGATGCCAAAGCCATCCCACATCAACTTTAGCCATTAGGCACGTCGCGGTCTTAGTGGGTCGCTCCGAAAAGTTAATCACATATAGACCGTTCTCGACATGCCCAACAAAGGCTACTTTAAGAGTCTTGCTCCACAAGAGGGCCACGGTATCGATATCAAAGAAAGTGGCAAAGCCCATGATTGCAAGTTGACGAACGGAAAGTAAATTGTATGCAAGGGACTCAACAAGCATGACCTTCTCGATCGTGAGATCATGAGATATGACCACCTTGCCAAGTCCCAATACCTTAGAAGATGAGGCGTCACCCCACTCGACATTGGTGGGCATAGATGGAACCTTGTGCACATCCACCACCAAGTCCTTGCTTCCGGTCATATGATTTGTAGCTCCGCTATCGAGCAACCATGATCCACCACCGGAAGCAAACACCTACAAGAGATCAATGCTTGGTTTTAGGTACCCATTTTGTAATGGTTCCTTTGATGTTAGTAACAAGGGTCTTTGGAACCCAAATAGACCATTCAATGTACTCATGAAGAGAACCAACAAATTTGGCATAAACATGCCCGTCACTAGCACGGCATAACACATAAGAAAGGTTAAAATCGCCGGCTGTGTTGGGAGGGGTGGCATTGCCCTTCTTGACATTGTCGCCCCTTGCAGTGTTCTTTTTCTTCTCCTCGGAGGCACTCTCTCCTTCCTTCACAAAGGTTTGCATGAGAGGAGGAGGTCTTTTGGTCTTGTCATTCTTCTTCTTGTTCTTGGAGTCGGGCACGTACCCAACCCCTTCCTTGGCCACAACTCCCTTTTGGTTGATCAAGAGATCGTTGAGGTTCTTCTTGCCTTGTATGCAAGTCGCAAGACCTCTCTCAAGTTGCTCCTTCAACTTAGCATTTTCCTCAACAAGATGTATATGCTCACAACACGGGTTAGTAGCATTTGCATTGTCAATTAAAACCATATGAGGAAATGTTGCTTTCTCCTTAGTTAGCTTCACTTGGAGTTGATCATGAGACTCCTTGAGACTAGTGTGAATACCCTTCAAGGCCTTGTGGGCCTTGTCAAGTATATCAAACTCCTCTTTGAGTCTAGCAAGATCAACCCCGAGTTTGGCCTTCTCGGAATTTAGCACACGAGAAACAATAAGGACATGATCATAATCTTTCTTTAACTTAGCATGATCAACGTTGTGTGACTCCTCAAGAGCCAAACGAAGACCATGCTCTTCCTCAAGAGCATTGGAAAGATCCGGAATCTCATCGGCATAGTCACGACTATGCCCTTCCATCTTAGTGATGGTGTTTTCGTGAGCCTCGATCAGGTCATTGGCTTCACCAAGTTGTTCCAAGAGAGCAACAAGGTGCTTCTTTGATTTTCCCTTGAGTTTGCCCATAAAGGCCTCAAACTCATTAGCCTCCACATTATCTCCATCAATTTCATTAATGCTATCTGCCGGAGAAGGATGATTAATGATGGTAGTTTTGATGTTGGAGGTTACCTTGTTGGTGGCTTTAGCCATGAGGCACTTGGCGGTGATGCTCTCATTGGGTGAATCGAAGAGAGAAACCCGTGGAGTCGTCGCAATGGCAACGGAGGCCATGGCAACCGACTCATCACTTTCATCATCATCATCCTCATTGTACTCTTCTTGTACCACTAATGCCTTGGGAGGAGTCTTCTTGGTGAAGTTGCTCTTGTTGGGGAACGACTTGGCCTTGTCCTTTCGGATGAGCTTGCCACCATTGTCTTCCCTCTTCTCATATGGGCATTCCGCAACAAAATGACTCACGTTGCCGCAATTGTAGCAAGTCCTTACACGTTGCTTGCTCTTCGTGCCACTTGAGTTGTTTTTGTTAAAGTTTGGCCTCGAGTTTTTCTTGCTCCAAAATTGCCTTGAAGCAAGCGCCATGTGTTCATGATATGCATACTTCGTATCTTCGGGGTTGCTCTCCTCTTCTTCCTCTTCTTCTTCTTCAATGGTGAGCTTGGCCTTCAATGCAAGGTTAGGCCTCTTTGCCCTTTGGGAACGAAGCACCGCATTGTCGACGGTCTTGTCCAAAATGTTCATGGCCACAAACTCATCCAACACTTCGCTTGAGGTCAAAGTGTGGAAGTCCGGTCTTTGACGGAGGACATGGCCTTGTGATAGGGCATCATTGCCTTGAGGAATTTTCACTTGATCCAATTGTCATCCGTGTCCTTGCTCCCGTGATCTCGTAGTGAGACCGCGAGTTTGGTTACTCTCCGATAAAGCTCACGAGGTTCTTCATCTTCTTTCATTGCAAACTCATCGGCCTCATCTTGTACCACTTCATAGTTGGAGCGTTGAATGCTTGCGCTTCCTCGGTAGAGAGAGACAACATAATGCCATGCATCTTTGGCCAAGGCGAAGGGACGAAGATGAGGTAGGTCTTCGGGTGGAATTGCATCTTGAATGATGAAGAGAGCATTCTTGTTGAATTGATTGTCTGTGGCTTCTCGAGGAGTGAAGTTGCTTGGATCATGTGGATAGAAACCTTCTTCAACGATTCTCCAAAGGTTAGTGTTCACATGATTTAAATGACGTTTAAAGCGGTAAACCCAAGAATCAAAGTCCTCATTTTTCAAAATCTTAGGGGGAGGACCAGCATGATTCAAATGAGTGGAAGGAACCGGTCCACCATAAACAAGTGGTGGTTCCACATGGGCAAAGATGTCGGTGCCATTCTTACCACTAGAAGAAGGAGCCTTTTCACTACTAGCTTCCCCCTTGTCGGGGATAGCATCCGTCACCTTGTTGGCGGGGTCACCCACTTTCAACGGTGCGGTGGATAGTTTAAGCCCCTCAAGAAATTTAGTAAACATGCTTTCAACTTGGTCGTCATAGAGGTTTTCAATGTTTCCAAGGCCACATTGAACTCCTCACGAGAGACCGAGGTTCCCCCATCGCCCGTAGACGAGATCGGATTCACACGGAGTGTTCCTCCACACCGTCAACGGTATCAACCATACTCTTTGGACGGTAAAGTCCTTAATAAAGAGACGAGGCTCTGATACCAATTGAAAGGATCGATATGGTTGACTAGAGGGGGGGTGAATAGGCAACTACCAAATTTTACTTTTCTTTACCAAATTAAACTTTGCATCAAAGTAGGTTGTCTAGATGTGCAACTAGGTGAGCAACCTATATGATGCAATAACAACAAGCATACCAACAAGCAAGAGAAGTAACACTAAAGAGCTTGCACAAGTAAAGGTAAGAGATAACCAAGAGTGGATCCGGTGAAGACGAGGATGTGTTACCGAAGTTCCTTCCTTTTGAGGGGAAGTACGTCTCCGTTAGAGCGGTGTGGAGGCACAATGCTCCCCAAGAAGCCACTAGGGCCACCGTATTCTCCTCACGCCCTCACACAATGCGAGATGCTGTGATTCCACTACTGGTGCCCTTGAAGGCGGCGACCGAACCTTTACAAACAAGGTTGGGGCAATCTCCACAACTTAATCGGAGGCTCCCAACAAAACCACGAAGCTTCACCACAATGGACTATGGCTCCGTGCTGACCTCAACTGTCTAGGGTGCTCAAACACCCAAGAGTAACAAGATCCGATAGGGATGAGTGGGGGAATCGAAGATCCCTTGGTGGAAGTGTAGATCAGGGCCTTCTCAACCACTCCCGAGCAAATCAACAAGTTTGATTGGCTAGAGAGATAGATCGGGAGAAAATGGAGCTTGGAGCATTTAATGGAGCTTGAGCAATAAATGGAGCTCGAGGGGGAAGAGGTATGTCAAAGGGAAGAAGGAGACCCCTTTTTATAGTGGGGGAAACAATCCAACCGTTGCCCCTCACCAACCAGCCCCGCACAGGGCGGTACTACCGCTGAGAGGGGGCGTGTCGGAGTAATCGACCACGGGTACCCCGAGGACGGCAAGACGATATTTCAAGACATCGGGGCTAGCAAAGCCACCCAGTCCGACTGCGCCGGCTGCCGACTGCGCCAACCAGCCGGCTGCCGACTGCGCCAACCAGCCGGCTGCCGACTACGCCAACCAGCCGGCTGCCGACTACAGCTCGACCCGACACCGACAAGACCCCGACGTGGCGGCCATACCGCGGACGAGACGGCTGTACCTCGATGCCATCATGTATAGTGTCACTTGTCCCCTGGCACTATTTATGAAGTGACCCAGGGGACAAGCATGACACCCCACCATACCCACATAGCTTACATAGTAAGCTAGCCCACACTATAAAAGGGGCACTCATCCATCCATCCAGGAGGATGGACTCCCACGGCCACAAGCCATGGCCATACATGGCCGGCCACTAGCATGCCTCGAATAGGCATATACTAGATCAGATGCACTGGTCACTGATCCGAGATACAGCTCCAGGAGCACTTTGTACTACCCGATGTACACCCTATATAGATACACTCAGACATGCAGTAGTAGGAGTATTATCTCTACGGAGAGCTCCGAAGCTGGGTAAACCACCGCGTGCTACTCGCATACCCGCTCCCGGGCCTATCAGCAGCAGTCTTACCCACACACTAAGCCCTTGTGGCATCTGTCGACTCGCAAGCCCCCCGTGAGAAATACCACGACAGTTGGCGCCCACCGTGGAGCGGTACTATGCTACCGCGCTGCTGCTGGTTTCGCTGTCCGTGCGGGACCCTTTTTTCTTCATCGCCTCCAGCGCGGCGTCGCGCCATCTCTCCGGTAGCGCTCGGGGGCTTGACATCGACCCGCCCCCGGAGCGGCCGCGAGGGGTGGCGCGTCCTCGCCGCCAGCCTCTTCGTCACCACCATCGCAACGCTGGCCGTCAATCCGCGCACGCGCCGCGCGCGGGGCCTCGCTTCGGTCGGCCGTGACCATCCACGCGCGGCTTGCGTCTGCTCCTCTCCGCGCTGCGCCTTGCTCTGACCGGAATGCGCTTTCGCTCCTCCACATTTCGTCCATACAAGCTAGCTAGAGCAAGTGAAAACAATGGTCAAACCATTAGTGAGATATTGCCTATACACTAGCCATTTGCAGGTTGGATAAACGCCTGTATATCGATCAGATAGTAGACGGACATTGGTCAGATAACGGCCATAGGCTTGCTCCTCCTCTGCTCGTCGCTGCGGGCTGCTTCCTCCGCCCCGGGGGACGCGCAATCCGCGCGCCGGCGGCCTCCCGCGGCGCCTCTTCCTCTCCAGCCATGCTGCTGCCTCGTCCCGCCCAAGCTGCTTCCTCGCTCATCCCCTCTGCCTGCGTTGCTGCTACTGCATGCACATCTGCCGGCAACCGCGCCTCCTCTGCTCTAGCTCGCAGGAGCTCCAGCCGCTGCCTCCTGGCACAGCCGCCACCACCAGTGCCCCGCACCACCCCCGCAACCATGGGTTCGAGCCCCGCCTTCGCGCCCATCTCCGCTTCCTGCGGCCACGCTCGCGCCATCTCCAGCATGCCGGCTCCTGCCCGAGCCCGGCCGCCTCCGGCTCCCGTGCGCCGGTTCCGTGTGACCCGGCCCCGTCCGGCGTCCCGCACGCCGGCTCCGTGCGATCCGGCCCCGTCCGGCGTCCCACCCGCCGGCTCCGTGTGTCCCGGCCCCGTCCGGCGTCCTGCTCGTCACCTCCGCTTCGCTCGGCGGCCTCCCGCGCTGGCCGGCTCGCGCCCGCGTCCCGGCCTTCCCGATGCTCCTCTGCCGACACCGCCACGCCCTCTGCACTGGCTCCGCGCGTCCTGACCAGCGCCCGCCGGCCGCGCCGGGTCCCCACACCCCGGCAGGCTCCGCCCTTGGCTCCTACGGCCCCGCGCCTGCCGGCTCCGACTCCGGCTCAGCCCGCGGCCGGGTCCTACTCCGGCTCAGGCTCGCTCCGCCCCTGGCTCCGCCACGCCGCTTCCGTGCCCTCCGCTCCGCCCGCGGCCGGCTCCGGCTCCCCCCGCGCCGCCTCCCCGGACCGGCTCCGCCTGCTCCGCCGGGCCGCCTCCTCGTGCCGGCTCGGTCGCGCGCGACCGCCTGCTCTGGCTGCCGGCTCCCCGCGCCTCCCAGCGTCTCGGGGCCCTTGCCCCGCCTGGCCGACTGCTCCGCGTCCCTCCGCGTGTCTCCGCCCCGTCTCGCGCCTCCAGGCGCCCGTGGCCGGCTCCCCAGACGGACTCGGCCTCCTACGCTGGCCGGCTCCGCCGTGCCTCCCGCGCCTACTCGCGGCTTCGCCGCCTGCCTTCTCCGCCGCGACCCGGACGGCCGGCTCCACCGCCCGCCGACTCCGCCGCGACCCGGACGGCCGGCTTCGCCGCCCACCGGCTCCGCCACCACCCGGTTGGTCCTTCCCCTGGCCTCTCTGTGCTCCCAGGCCGGCTCGCGTTGCTCAACTGCTGCGGCCGGGTGCTGGTTCAAAAGAAGCGAGTGGGATGCCGGCGGAAGAAAAGTCAGGCCGGCTTGAAAAAAAAAGAGGGTGACCGAGTGAGATGGCTGGCTGCCAGATAGTCGGCTGAAGGAAAGAAAAGAGAGAAGAGAAGAAATGTACGTCCGACTGCCAGATGTGCGTCCGACCGCTGGTTGCCTGGCCGGCTGCAAAGAGCCCGACTGCTGCGTCGGGGTCCACCCGCCCAGCCGGCTGAAGAAGAAAAAGAAGAAGACAAAGTAGTTGCCGGGAGATCCGGCCCGACTGCTCAGCAGTCAGCCCGAATCTCGGGGGCTACACCCAGCGGGTGCACTGACACGCCCCCGCGAGAAAGAAGACAAGGTAGTTGCCGGAAGATCCGGCCCGACTGCTCAGCAGTCGGCCCGAATCTTGGGGGCTACACCCAGCGGGTGCGCTGACGCGCCCCCGCGAGAGAGAAGACAAAGTAGTTGCCGGGAGATCCGGCCCGACTGCTCAGCAGTCGACCCGAATCTCGGGGGCTACACCCAGCGGGTGCGCTGACGCGCCCCAGCGAAGATTGCAGACAAGAGAAGAGTTTTGTCCGGCTGTCAGCAGTCGGCAGAAAAAAAGGGGCGCTGCAAGACGCCTCGCCGCCTGGCCGGTCGAGCCTGACCGGCCGGGACCCCCCTCCGAGCACCCGGAGGCTCGAAGGCTTCACCCAGCGGGTGCGCCGACGCGCTCCGCGAGCGCCGAGTCGCGCCGGCTGTCTTCGACGACCGCGACTACATGAAAATCAATGTGAGCTCCTCACCCGCATATTTTTTGCACCACGCAAGCATGGATAACCACGAGCGATGCTCGGGGGCTGTCTCCGCATTTTATTACAGTAGCATCACTGTTCGCCCTGGCGCCAGCCAGAGTTGGCCCGAGGGCTGGCCGCTTGGCCTGAGACGTTAGTTCCCGCAGACGGCTTAGTACCATGCGCGGTACCAAAGGCCCACTCTTAGTCACAGACCGCAGAGCGGCTGTCGGACTAGCAAGAGTGAACGCTGGAGGCCACCCATGCGAAAAACGCCCGGGAAGAAAAACGCTCGGGCGACCCGGCCGTTTTCCTTTACAAGTATCTACTCGGTTGAATCTGCTCCTAGACTCTGAGTACTGTACACTCCACTTCGCGGCCCACTCTTAGCCACAGACCGCAGAGCGGCTGTTCAGCAAGCAAGAGCACAAGCCAAAAAGCGGAGGGAACACGAAAAAGATTAAGGGGGCTCGGACGAAACCGAGTCAGCACCCTCCGCATAAAACTTGCAATGCTAAAAGTAAACATTTGATATATCTGCATGGACTAACTTTGTCTTTTTCATGATCATTTCCATGAACACTCGCCAAAAAACCTCCGCCCAACTTTGCCAAGTTGCCCGGAGGCTTGGGGGCTACTGTCGGAGTAATCGACCACGGGTACCCCGAGGACGGCAAGACGATATTTCAAGACATCGAGGCTAGCAAAGCCCCTCAGTCCGACTGCGCTGGCTGCCGACTGCGCCAACCAGCCGGCTGCCGACTGCGCCAACCAGCCGGCTGCCGACTGCAGCCCGACCCGACACCGACAAGACCCCGACGTGGCGGCCATACCGCGGACGAGACGGCTGTACCTCGATGCCATCATGTATAGTGTCACTTGTCCCCTGGCACTATTTATGAAGTGACCCAGGGGACAAGCATGACACCCCACCATACCCACATAGCTTACATAGTAAGCTAGCCCACACTATAAAAGGGGCACTCATCCATCCATCCAGGAGGATGGACTCCCACGGCCACAAGCCATGGCCATACATGGCCGGCCACTAGCATGCCTCGAATAGGCATATACTAGATCAGATGCACTGGTCACTGATCCGAGATACAGCTCCAGGAGCACTTTGTATTGCCCGATGTACACCCCAGATAGATACACTCAGACATGCAGCAGTAGGAGTATTATCTCTACGGAGAGCTCCGAAGCTGGGTAAACCACCGCGTGCTACTCGCATACCCGCTCCCGGGCCTATCAGCAGCAGTCTTACCCACACACTAAGCCCTTGTGGCATCTGTCGACTCGCAAGCCCCCCGTGAGAAATACCATGACAGGGCGGTACTGTAAGTGCATCTAGTGCCACCCCTAGTTGGTTTTGGAGTATTGACGACAAACCTAGTTGAGGGACTAATGTTTTTGTGAGAATTGCAGGATAACATAGGTAGAAGTCCCTCATTGATTCGGTTTTACTACCAGAGATGACCCCTAAAAATGTATGAAGACATTGAAGCCAAAGGTGGTATATGAAGATATTCACATTGAAGACTATGACAAAAGAAGACACGTTATGAAGCCTATGGAGCTCGAAGACCTAGATCTTTCGTAGTTCTTTTTCTTTTGTGTTGAGTCATAGGAACCACCGTACTGTTAAGTGGGGTCCAGGAGAACCAGTCAGAATGACTGAAGTGGTGCCTAAACCAAAAACCTATGTCTTCGAGTGAAGACAATGAGAGTGAATCTTGTCCAGAGCCGGACAAGTCAGCTTTGCTTGTAGCCCAAGTAAAGTTGCCATGAGAGTTTGAAATCTGACCATTGAGACACGTGTCAGTTCCTTAGGACCCAGGGTCATTTCGGACAAATCAGGTCGGGTTGCCAAGTGGCTATAAATAGGCCACCCCCTACAACCATAAACGGTTGGCTGCTCAGATTTCAGTGCACGGCTTTTGTCGTTTGAGAGCAACCCACCTCGAAGCCTTTGAGAGAAAATTCCTAGCGAGGAGAAAAGCCCTAACCACCCAGAGCCATAGAACATTGGGCATCACTTAAGTCTTCTTGTCTGTGTGATCTGAAGACTTATTACACTTGAGGACTGTGAATCCTCCAGACGGTTAGGCGTCGCGTTCAGAGCATCCAAGAGACATTGTGGATTGCCAGTGAACGAAGTCTGTGAAGGTTTGGGAGTCTACCTTGAAGACTTACCAGAGTGATTGGGCGAGGACTATGTGACCTTAGCTCAAGGAGAATACGGTGAGGACTTGGTGTCCTGAGCTGCGTGTTCAGGACTGGGTGTCCGGGACTGTGTGTCCTAAGGTTTAAATACCTAGCCGCTCCAACCAGACGTACAGTTGTCACAGCAACTGGAACTGCTCCAACACATCATTGTCTTCAACGAGTCACTGGTTTCATCTTCACTTCCTTTTTCTTACTGTTACTCATTGTGAAGCCATTGCATGCTTGCTCTATCTTTTGTCTTCACAACGTGAATGTATGATCTGTTTGGCTTCATAACTTCTTCCCACCTGATCCTTATTACACTGCAGCTGTTTGTCATTGCGCTTTCACTTTATTGAATACTTGACCATGGCTGGCCTAGTGTAATCTAACTTCCGCTGCATAGTAATAGGCATAATCTTCGCTGTTTGTCTTCATAACTCCCACGTTTTGAAGACTTTCATAAAAATCGCCTATTCACCCCCCCCCTCTAGTCGATATAATGCACTTTCAATTGGTATCAGAGCAAGGTGCTTCCTTGTTCTGTGTGATTCGGTTTAACCACCTGGAGTTTTAGCTATGTCGACTGCAGGGATAATCAAAGTCTCCACTGCGTGCCCCGTCTTCGATGGAACTGAATATCCCTACTGGAATAATAAGATGCGCATGCATCTTGAAGCCATTGACGTCGACCTATGGTATGTCATCGAGAACGGCGTTCCCAAGGCTGGAGAAGGTGTCACTGCTGCTGATGTCAAGAAGTTCACTCAACTGGACTCTACTGCCAAAAATATCATATGTGGTCATCTGACAAAAGGACAGTATGGCCGTGTGAGTGCCTTGAAGACATCCAAGCTGGTCTGGGACTGGCCCTCCAAGGTCAATGAAGGCATCTCAACCCAGAGAGATCAAAGAATCAGTGTTCTTCGCAACCTCTTCAACCGCTTCAAGCAAAATGACAATGAGAATGTCCAGCACACATTTGACCGGCTCACTGACATCACAAATGAGCTTCAAGCCCTCGGCGCCACTGAGATCACCAAACATGAAATCGTCAAGACGCTGCTGAGATCACTTGATAGTTCGTTTGACATCCTAGCCCTGATGATACAAGAATGTCCTGATTTCAAGACACTTGATCCGTCTGACATACTTGAGAGGCTCAACACACATGAGTTTCAGCTTTCTGAGAAAAGAGATATCTACGGTCCAAACTATGGACGAACTCGTGCCTTGAAGGCAAAAGCTGTTTCCTCATCTGAAGAAGAATCTGACAGCAGTTCTGATGATCCTGAAGATATTGGAAGGGAACTTGCAATGCTAGTGAAGAAGTTCCAAAAATTCACCAAGAAGAAAGGCTTCAGAAAATCTTCACGATCAAGCTCAAGGAATGATGAAGCTTCTGCTCATGACTACAAGAAGAAAACATGTCACAAGTGCAAGAAAACTGGACACTTCATCTCTGAGTGTCCACAGTGGGATAATGAGAACAGAAGGAAGAAGAAGAGCAAGGAATATGATTCTGCCGACAAGAAGAAGAAGAAATACTCAAAGTCTTCTTCCAAGTCTTCCTCAAAGTCTTCATCACACAAGAAGAGCTCATCTGGCAAGGCACGTGCGTTTGTTGGCAAGGAAATGGATTCAGAGGAGGAGTCCGCTTCTGAGGAGGCAGAGGTGGAGTCTGAGGAGGAGTCTGATTCTGGCATTGCGAGTCTGGCTACAGCATACGTCGCCAAGTCCATCTTCAACACTGAAGACAATGACTTCATCACCGACACCGATGCAAATGACAAGAACAACTCCACTCCTACCTACTGCTTCATGGCACGTGGTGCCAAGGTAAACACACGCACTACTCGCTATCAAACATCTAGTGACGATGACTCTGACTGTGATTCAAAACCCAGCTACAAAACACTTGCTAAAATTGCAACTGAACAACAGAAAGCTATGGAACATATTCAAAAACTGTTAGACAGAAGCGATGATCCGTTGGGTGCTGAAATGACTCGATCTGAATCCTTAATTGAAGACATAAAAAATCTTCACGTTAAGTATCAGGAACTTGAAGATCGTCTTGATACTCTCTCAACAACTCATGAAAAGCTTTCCTATGATTATCTTCAAAGGAAGCAAGAACTTGAGAAGTTGAGAGCGGCTCATGAAGATCTTCAGAAGGAAAACGAGTCACTTCGCGCCGAACAGATCAGTTCCGCTCAGGAGGATTTGAACCACCATGTCTTAAATGCATTGAGCGTGATAATGCTACTTCTGTTGCTGAATGTTCCACTGCTACTGCTGTTGCAATATCTTCAACTGTTGATGTGGTAACTAACCCCTCTGCTGAGGATACCACTACTATTGCTGATGAGAATGCTAGGTTGAAGACATTGCTTGAAACAGGGATGTACAAAAGTCTTAAAGGACATCAGACATTATGTGATGTCCTCAAGAAGCAAATTCTGAACCGAAACCCTAGAAAAGAGGGTGTTGGGTTCGTAAGGAAAATAAATGCAGATGGCTCTTACTGGAAGCCTGAGCAGTACCCCAAAACCACATGGGTTGCTGCAAAGGAACTTTCAGCAGATTCATCCAATTTATCTGGCTTCACTTGTGCTAACCCCATTATCATTGATGAATCCTTTGATGCAAACTATAAACTGTTTAAGAATCAGAATGGTGAAGTGTTTGCCAGGTACATTGGTACTAACTGCAGGAATGGACCGCCTATGAAGAAGATCTGGGTTCCGAAAAAGTGTCTGGAAAATCTTTCTGTGAATGTCTTCATGAAACCTCACTTGAAGAAGAGAAACCTCATACCAAAAGCTTCATACGGTCCAAAGGCTTCATACAAACAGAGGACTCACCTGAGTCACACTAATGCAAATGTTTTTCAGGGAAACCATACTCAGGCATATGAATATGAGAGCGGTTCATCGAACCGTCATGTTCATATGACCAAAAATTATTCTGCTTATTCCTATGAGTATTATTGTCCACCTGCAAGACTGTTTGCTAAGGCTTCAAAGCCAAAATTCTCAGATGCTGCACTTAGACTTATTGCTTCTAAGCCACCCTTGAAGATGTGGGTGGTTAAGAAAGCTTAACTCTCTTTTGCAGGGAAAGGTCTCCAGCAGAAAAACAAAATCTTCTGACGCTATTGCTGGGGACCTTAAAAATCTTGTAGGGCGCAAGATAAAATGCCCGAATGGCATCATTATGTACTTCATTCCTGAATCGCATGCTACTCTCCCTATTAGTCCTAATCTGGATCTAAGTTTTCATAACCCACTGGTTCGTCAAATGTTTTTGCTTCACAATTCTCTTCGTGAAGCCTATCCCCCTAACTGCACTGTAGGGTATGACACCAGCGTCTTCAAAGTCTTTAGAATGGATTATTGACAGTGGATGTACAAATCACATGACTGGCAAAAGAAGCCTTCTTATGGACTCAACCTTACGTCCATCCGACAAGAGCCACATCACATTTGCTGACACTGGTAAAACTAAGGTATTGGGTCTTGGTAGGGTTGCAATCTCAAGGGATCAACACATGGATAAAGTCATGCTTGTTGAATCCCTTGGCTTCAACTTAATGTCTGTCTCAATGCTTTGTGATTTAAACATGATCGTAATATTTGGAAAATATCGCTGCCTTGTTCTAATGGAATCTGACAAGTCTCTAGTGTTTGAAGGGTATCGGAAAGATGATTTGTATGTGGTAGATTTCTCAGCAGGGCCACAGCTCGTCGTATGTCTTCTAGAAAAACCTTCAAAATGCTGGCTCTGGCATCGGAGGCTTGGGCATGCTGGCATGAGGAACCTCCACACTCTTGCAAAGAAGAAGCATGTCATAGGCATCGAGGGCGTCAAGTTCAAGAAAGATCACTTATGCGGTGCCTGTGAAGCAGGAAAGATGACGAGAGCCAAACATCCCTCGAAGACAATCATGACCACTACTTGACCCTTCGAACTGCTTCACATGGATCTTCTCGGTCCCACTCATTACTCAACTCTTACTACTACTGCTTATCTCTATGGCTTCGTCATTGTTGATGATTACTCTAGATATACTTGGGTGCACATTATTCTTTTCAAGACTGAAGTGCAGGATGTCTTCAAACGCTTCGCCAATCGAGCAATGAACAATTATGGCGCCAAGATAAAGCACATAAGAAGTGACAATGGCACTGAATTCAAGAACACGGGCCTTGATACATATCTTGATACCTTGGGCATCACACATGAATTCTCGGCCCCGTACACGCCACAGCAGAATGGCGTCGTTGAACGCAAGAACAGAACACTCATTGAGATGGCCAGAATGATGCTAGATGAATACAAGACTCCAAGAAAATTCTGGCCTGAAGCCATTGATACTGCATGCCATACAATCAATCGTGTTTATCTTCACAAGCTTTTGAACAAGACATCTTATGAGCTCCTTACTGGCAAGAAGCCAAATGTCAGTTACTTCAGAGTATTTGGCGCCAGGTGCTGGATCAAGGACCCACATCACACCTCAAAGTTTTCACCAAAAGCACATGAGGGTTTTATGCTTGGATATGGAAAGGATTCGCACTCCTACAGAGTCTTCAATCTCTTTCATTACAAAGTGGTTGAAACAGTGGATGTGCGGTTCGATGAGACCAATGGTTCACAAAGAGAGCAACTGCCAAATGTGCTAGATGAAGTTCCATCCAGTGAATCAATCAAGCTAATGGGAACTGGAGAAATTATACCTTCTGAAGCTCATCCTGAAGAAGAACTTATCATCTCAGCACCTGATCAACATGAAGACAATGCTCAGCCTGAAGACATTCCCTCTAACAACGACAATGATCAGCAAGAGCAAAATCTTCGCCCTATACATCCTCGCGTTGCCAATGAAGTGCAGATTGAAAGAATCATTGATAGCATCAATGCACCCAGTCCACCCACTCGTTCAAAGCAACTCAGCTGGCAAATTTCTGTGGGCACTTCTCATTCGTCTCAATAACAGAACCCAAGAAAGTTGAAGAAGCCTTCATGGAACCTGAATGGATTCAAGCTATGCAAGAAGAGCTTCAACAGTTTGAGCTGAATAATGTATGGGAACTGGTTAAGCGTCCTGATCCACGGAAGCACAACATAATAGGCACCAAATGGATATACCGCAACAAACAAGATGAGCATGGTCAAGTTGTCAGAAACAAAGCTCGTCTCATTGCTCAAGGATATACTCAAGTGGAAGGCATTGACTTCGATGAAGCATTTGCTCCTGTGGCTAGACTTGAAGCCATACGCATACTGCTGGCCTATTCAAATCATCATAACATACTTCTATATCAAATGGATGTGAAGAGTGCCTTTCTCAATGGCAAGATTGAAGAAGAAGTGTATGTTGCACAACCGCCTGGCTTTGAAGATCCAAAACATCCTGACATGGTATACAAGCTCAACAAGGCACTGTATGGCCTCAAACAAGCCCCTAGGGCCTGGTATGACACACTCAAATACTTCCTGAAGAGCAAAGGCTTCATACCTGGTTCCCTGGATCCCACTCTTTTCACGAAGACATATGATGGTGAACTGTTTGTGTGCCAAATATATGTGGATGACATTATCTTCGGCTGCACCAATCAGAAGTACAGTGAAGAGTTTGGATATATGATGCAAGAGCAATATCAGATGTCCATGATGGGGGAGCTGAAGTTCTTCCTTGGTCTTCAAATACGACAACAACGCAATGGCATCTTCATATCTCAAGAGAAGTATCTCAAAGATTGCTTGAAGAAGTTCGGTATGCAAGACTGCAAAGGCTTCACAACACCAATGCCAGCCAAACATCATCTAGGTCCTGACGACAATGGTAAAGAGTTTGATCAAAAGGTGTACCGCTCCATGATTGGTTCTTTGCTTTATTTATGTGCATCTAGGCCAGATATTATGCTTAGTGTTTGCATGTGTGCTCGATTTCAAGCGGCACCAAAGGAGTCGCATCACTTAGCTGTGAAGCGAATTATTCGATATTTGGCTCACACCCCAACTCTAGGATTATGGTATCCAAAGGGCTCAGAGTTTGATTTGGTTGGATTTTCGGATGCTGATTATGCTGGCGACAAAGTTGATCGCAAGTCTACATCAGGCACATGTCACTTTCTGGGTCGATCACTTCTTCTGTGGATGAAGCAAACACTCAAGGATTATGGCATTCATCTGAAGCAAGTACCACTTTGCTGCGACAATGGAAGTGCCATCAAGATCGCCAACAACCCAATTCAGCACTCGAAGACAAAGCACATTGAAATTCGTCATCACTTTCTCAGAGATCATGTTGTGAAGGAAGACATTGATATCATACACGTCAACACTGAAGAACAATTGGCAGATATCTTCACCAAGCCCTTGGATGAGAAGAGATTTTGCAAGGTACGGTGTGAGCTAAATGTCCTGGAATCCTCAAATGTCCTGTGATCAGGCACACATCCTAACACTTATGCATATGATGACTTAGATGTGCAACGCACAAAGTAAAGTATATCTTCAATCAATGAAGACATACATTCTAAGTGTGAATACATTAATGTGGAATTTGACTTCGGAGCGCCACGATAATTGTGCGCCGTGTCTGGGTCTAATACTTCCTATACGGTGGGTAACGCCACCACCAAATGTTCCATTTTGAAGTATCTCACTCATGGCGTTACCTTGCAATATCTTCACATTTGGTTTGGCTTCGAACTTAACATGTCTTCATGATTATCTTCACTATGTTGATTATATAGATATATACATACTAGTGTTCTGTCCTCTACAGCATTCACCTATAGCTATGTCTTCTTGGTTGAATCTTTTGAACTAAGTGAATGTGATCGGACCCTAATCTCTCTATGCTTTCTATCTCAAATTCTATCTCTCCAAGTCATATGCATTCTATTGAAACTGTCGAATGTCTTCACTGCGTCCTTGTCAGCAGAAGATATAGAGACAACCATAAAGTTCATTTTCAATGCTCATTCCTCCACATAAAATCCGGAGAAGCAGGAACGACCGCCCGACAAACCAGGCGTGCATGGGACGTGGAACAAACCCCAAACTTCCGCAAACAGGCCACGCGTTCCTCAGATGCGAATCGCCAGGGGCACCTGTGTAATAGCACAGTGCCGCCACTATGCCTATAAATTCACACTTACCGCGGTCATTATCTCCTTCTTCCACCCTCGCACGAACCCTAGTGCCACCGCTAGCTCTCGACGACGCCGACGACGAAGCGCTTCGCTGCCGCAACCTCTCCGACGCCGTCCTCACGCCGACCGCGGACATCGTTCTCTCCGCCGTCGCCGTAGGTGTCTTCCGTCGCCAAGTTAGGGCACGGAGGACTGAACTGCTCGGCATCATCTCCCACTTCCGTCTAGCAGTTCCAAGTGTGGTAAATAAAACTTCTTTTTACATCCTCTTTTGATCTCATGGTTCTGTCACTTTCTACCATAAAAAGTTTATCTTCACACAAGTTAGATCTCTCAATCTGCATCTCATAACATGCCTAGTATATTCACTTGTGCTTCATGAAGTAGTTAGATTCCTCACTTGTACTGATCTGTGGGTTCGTACAAATCTGGAACCAACTTCTTATCTACGAGTGAATGTCTTCGCACGATGAGGTCAATGTCTTCTAAACTGATTAATCTTCAAAACCTTCTGAGAATGCATATGACCTCTTCCCCTTCCCTCGCACCTTAATGCTGTCACAGGTACATGTCCGTGGGAGAATCCTTCGGTTCTCATAGTCTGCATTCATTTGCAGAATTCCTACAGCATCACATAAATTCTCCTGAAGCCAGTTCCTATTGGTCCAGCAAAAGAAAGCCTTTGAAGCCTTTGAAAGTTTTGAAGCCTTTCAAGTTAAAGTATATGGCTTCAGAAGCAGCAGCAAGGAAGGGGGGCAGACAAAGACGTGAAGGAACTTCCAAAGATCTGCCTGAAGACCTGGCAGAAATGTACAAAATAGATCCTGAAGAGAATTATGGGCAGCGCAAGACTCGAATCCAATGGATTCGACGCTATTGGGCTGAACAATGGTTCAAATACCGCTTCGTCACCCAGGAGTATGCTGAGAAAAGTGCCATCAAAAGACCATGGGGAGACATCTTATACAAGAACCTTGTTCCCAGGACCAGAGATGAAGCCATTGCTCAAGGCCTCTACCCATGCATGGTCCGAGGACCACAGCCTGATGATGCACATCCGTCGTCACTACTCTGGTGTTGTGACGACAATCTGTTCAAGCGCAACTTCCAGTTTGCCCAACAATCAGCGAAGCAGAACAAGAAGAAATTTGGGTTAGACTTCAACCCTGGTCCCTCCGCACCAAGGGCAGATGGCACACGCGACGCAGAACCCAATATCATCGGTCCGTTTGCCAACCTTGAAGGCCTCATCACCCACATGTTAGTCCAAGGGACTGCCGTGAATGACCCTCCAGCTAACTCTGAGTCTGATGAAGCTCCTGCTGTACCGAAGCCAAAGCAATCAAAGAAGCCAAAAGCTTCAAAGCCAGCCCCTTCCTCAAAAATCTCAAGGGCCAAGCCATTGGCAGCTGCACCACCTGAAGACAGTGTGCTGTCTGAAGACGTATCCCGCGTCTCCAAGCCCCAGAAGGCCAAAGTGCCTCAGCCACACACCGGCAAAGAGCTCACAGCTGCTGGCATCCTGCGCAGCGAAGCCATAGATCTGTCAAGTGATGAAGATCTTGGAGATGACGCTCTAGAGCAGCTCATCAAGAGCAAAGAAGAAGCTGAAATCTTCAACAATTTGCCTCTCTTTGATGTCGCCATCATCCACAATTTCATCGACGAATGGTTTGCCTCACCAGACATCAGCTTCGAAGATCTGCAGCTACCCGTTGGCCTCAGCGTCGCATTCCAAGGCGCTATTGCTTCAGAACTTGCTATTGCCCAGCGCATAGTTGAACTGAAGCAGAAAATTGATCATGAAAAGGCTCAGTTCAAGAAGCATATGGCCAAGCTCAGCGTGCAAGAAGTGAAGAGCTTCAAGGCCATGTTGCATGAGCTCAAGGAAAATTTTCTGAAGAAGCGTGCAGAAGCTTAGGGCTCACGTGAGCGGATGAAGTCTCTGGCTGAAAGATGTGTACAAGCCTACAATGAGGCTGAGAAACGCAAGGCACTTGGGCGTCCTGGCATCGACCCCAAGATGGCCGCGAAGAAGAAGAAGCCTGCTATGGCTGAACCAGAGGCACCTAGGCAAGAAGCAGTTTCAATTGTCTTCCCAACTGCAACGACTGGCTCGAAGCCAAAGAGCCGGTCAACAGCTTCAGAGCTCAAGAAGACAAGAACTGCTGAGGCTGAAGCCAGGAAGAGGAAGAGCTCTGAAGCCTCTCCTACTGCCCCCAGCAAGAAGAAGAGAAAGATCAAGAAATCTCGGGCTGCTCCCACAGAGCCCTTGATAGTTGAACCTATTGCTATGGTGCACCCGAACGCAGAACGTCAACTGACGGTTCATGAGCCTGCTTCCACAGAGGCTCCTGAAACTGAAGACCTACCAGCAGCCGATCCCATTCCTGCTGAAGACATTGGTCATCAGGACAATGTACAAGATGATGCAGCCCTTCCTCAGTATGAACAAAGCGAGCTCATCAGCATTGGTCGTCCTCTGACGCCAATTGCACAAGATGCGTCATGGGCGGATCGCCCTCAAGAGGAAGAAGTCTTCGAGGCCCAGCCCACTCCAACCCCACAAGCGTCGTCTGCGTTCCGCAGGCTTCGCAAAGGTCCAAGGCCTCAAGTCTATGCTGAAGACATTCCGGCTGCATCAGCCGAAGAAAATGAAGAAGTACCACAAGATCCCACTCCCCCGCTACACCAAGAAGCAGTTCTCCAGGAGAACGTGCTTGTGACTGACCCTCCAGCTAGTCAAGCGGAGGCTGAAAATGTTGAGGCTGCCACAACCAACACTGAAGCCAATGTGGAGCCCTCCCCACCAAAATCTTCAGCAGACAGCGAAGCTACTGAACCAGATACTTCTGTTCCTGAGTCTGCTGCAGGTCCTCAATTTGATTACCATGTTGAGCACAGGCCTCATGTCCAGAAGCCAGTCCCAAGGCTGCCAAGGTTCCCAGGTCCTGCATCAGCACCTGGCTCCTTTGACATCAATAGCTTCAAGGCAGACAATACGTTCTTCAACAGCTCCAAGAACCCCTATTCAAGGGAACGGATTTCATCAGATAGGTTCTGGAGCTATCCTCAGTGCAGCTACTATTCATGCATCCTATACAACCAAGGTCGCATCTTCCCTGTTGGGTTTCGTAGTAATTTCAAAAAATTTCCTACGCACACGCAAGATCATGTGATGCATAGCAACGAGGGGGAGAGTGTTGTCTACGTACCCAACGCAGACCGACTGCGGAAGCGATGACACGACGTAGAGGAAGTAGTCGTACGTCTTCACGATCCAACCGATCAAGCACCGAAACTACGGCACCTCCGAGTTCGAGCACACGTTCAGCTCGATGACGATCCCCGGACTCCGATCCAGCAAAGTGTCGGGGAAGAGTTCCGTCAGCACGACGGCGTGGTGACGATCTTGATGAACTACAGCAGCAGGGCTTCGCCTAAAATCCGCTACAGTATTATCGAGGTATATGGTGGCAGGGGGCACCGCACACGGCTAAGGAATAGATCACGTGGATCAACTTGTGTGTCTGGGGTGCCCTGCCTCCGTATATAAAGGAGTAGAGGGGGGAGGCTGGCCGGCCAAGGAGGAGGCGCCAGGAGAGTCCTACTCCCTCTGGGAGTAGGATCCCCCCCCCCCCAATCCTAGTTGGAATAGGATTCGCGGAGGGGGAAAAGAGAAGGAGGGGGCCGGCCACCTCTCCTAGTCCTAATAGGACTAGGGGAAGGGGGGGGCGCACAGCCCATCTAGGGCAGCCTCTTCTCTTTTCCACTAAGGCCCACTATGGCCCATATAGCTCCCGGGGGGTTCCGGTAACCTCCCGGTACTCCGGTAAAATCCCGATTTCACCCGGAACATTCCGATATCCAAACATAGGCTTCCAATATATCAATCTTTACGTCTCGACCATTCGAGACTCCTCGTCATGTCCGATGATCACATCCGGGACTCCGAACAACCTTCGGTACATCAAAATGCATAAACTCATAATATAACTGTCATCGTAACCTTAAGCGTGCGGACCCTACGGGTTCGAGAACAATGTAGACATGACCGAGACACGTCTCCGGTCAATAACCAATAGCGGACCTGGATGCCATATTGGCTCCTACATATTCTACGAAGATCTTTATCGGTCAGACCGCTAACAACATACGTTGTTCCCTTTGTCATCGGTATGTTACTTGCCCGAGATTCGATCGTCGGTATCCAATACCTAGTTCAATCTCGTTACCGGCAAGTCTCTTTACTCGTTCCGTAATACATCATCTCACAACTAACATATTAGTTGTAATGCTTGCAAGGCTTATGTGATGTGTATTACCGAGAGGGCCCAGAGATACCTCTCCGACAATCGGAGTGACAAATCCTAATCTCGATATACGCCAACCCAACATCTACCTTCGGAGACACCTGTAATGCTCCTTTATAATCACCCAGTTACGTTGTGACGTTTGGTAGCACCCAAAAGTGTTCCTCCGGCAAACGGGAGTTGCATAATCTCATAGTCATAGGAACATGTATAAGTCATGAAGAAAGCAATAGCAACATACTAAACGATCGGGTGCTAAGCTAATGGAATGGGTCATGTCAATCAGATCATTCAACTAATGATGTGACCTCGTTAATCAAATAACAACTCCTTTGTCTATGGTTAGGAAACATAACCATCTTTGATTAACGAGCTAGTCTAGTAGAGGCATACTAGTGACACTCTGTTTGTCTATGTATTCACACATGTATTATGTTTCCGGTTAATACAATTCTAGCATGAATAATAAACATTTATCATGATATAAGGAAATAAATAATAACTTTAATATTGCCTCTAGGGCATATTTCCTTCAGTCTCCCACTTGCACTAGAGTCAATAATCTAGATTACACTGTAATGATCCTAACACCCATGGAGCTTTGGTGCTGATCATGTTTTGCTCGTGGAAGAGGCTTAGTCAACGGGTCTGCAACATTCAGATCCGTATGTATCTTGCAAATCTCTATGTCTCCCACCTGGACTAGATCCCGGATGGAATTGAAGCGTCTCTTGATGTGTTTGGTCCTTTTGTGAAATCTGGATTCCTTTGCCAAGGCAATTGCACCAGTATTGTCACAAAAGATTTTCATTGGACCCGATGCACTAGGTATGACACCTAGATCGGATATGAACTCCTTCATCCAGACTCCTTCGTTTGCTGCTTCCGAAGCAGCTATGTACTCCGCTTCACATGTAGATCCCGCTACGACGCTTTGTTTAGAATGGCACCAACTGACAGCTCCACCGTTTAATGTAAACACGTATCCGGTTTGCGATTTAGAATCGTCCGGATCAGTGTCAAAGCTTGCATCAACGTAACCTTTTACGGTGAGCTCTTTGTCACCTCCATATACGAGAAACATATCCTTAGTCCTTTTTAGGTATTTCAGGATGTTCTTGACCGCTGTCCAGTGATCCACTCCTGGATTACTTTGGTACCTCCCTGCTAAACTTATAGCAAGGCACACATCAGGTCTGGTACACAGCATTGCATACATGATAGATCCTATGGCTGATGCATAGGGAACATCTTTCATATTCTCTCTATCTTCTGCAGTGGTCGGGCATTGAGTCTTACTGAACTTCACACCTTGTAACACAGGCAAGAACCCTTTCTTTGCTTGATCCATTTTGAACTTCTTCAAAATTTTGTCAAGGTATGTGCTTTGTGAAAGTCCAATTAAGCGTCTTGATCTATCTCTATAGATCTTAATGCCCAATATGGAAGCAGCATCACTGAGGTCTTTCATTGAAAAACTTTTGTTCAAGTATCCCTTTATGCTATCCAGAAATTCTATATCATTTCCAATCAGAAATATGTCATCCACATATAATATCAGAAATGCTACAGATCTCCCACTCACTTTCTTGTAAATACAGGCTTCTCCGAAAGTCTGTATAAAACCAAATGCTTTGAGCACACTATCAAAACGTTTATTCCAACTCCGAGAGGCTTGCACCAGTCCATAAATGGATCGCTGGAGCTTGCACACTTTGTTAGCTCCCTTTGGATCGACAAAACCTTCTGGTTGCATCATATACAACTCTTCTTCCAGAAATCCATTCAGGAATGCAGTTTTGACATCCATCTGCCAAATTTCATAATCATAAAATGCGGCAATCGCTAACATGATTCGGACGGACTTAAGCATCGCTACGGGTGAGAAGGTCTCATCGTAGTCAATCCCTTGAACTTGCCGAAAACCTTTTGCGACAAGTCAAGCTTTGTAGACAGTAACATTATCATCAGCGTCAGTCTTCTTCTTAAAGATCCATTTATTCTCAATTGCTTGCCGATCATCGGGCAAGTCAACCAAAGTCCATACTTTGTTCTCATACATGGATCCCATCTCAGATTTCATGGCTTCAAGCCACTTTGCGGAATCTGGGCTCACCATCGCTTCTTCATAGTTTGTAGGTTCATCATGATCTAGTAGCATGACTTCCAGAACAGGATTACCGTACCACTCTGGTGCGGATCTTACTCTGGTTGATCTATGAGGTTCAGTAGTATCTTGATCTAAAGTTTCATGATCATTATCATTGGCTTCCTCACTAACTGGTGTAGGTGTCACTGAAACAGCTTTCTGTGATGTACTACTTTCCAGTAAGGGAGCAGGTACAGTTACCTCGTCAAGTTCTACTTTCCTCCCACTCACTTATTTCGAGAGAAACTCCTTCTCTAGAAAGGATCCATTCTTAGCAACGAATGTCTTGCCTTCGGATCTGTGATAGAAGGTGTACCCAACAGTCTCCTTTGGGTATCCTATGAAGACACATTTCTCCGATTTGGGTTCGAGCTTATCAGGTTGAAGCTTTTTCACATAAGCATCGCAGCCCCAAACTTTAAGAAACGACAACTTTGGTTTCTTGCCAAACCACAGTTCATAAGGCGTCGTCTCAACGGATTTTGATGGTGCCCTATTTAACGTGAATGCGGCTGTCTCTAGAGCATAACCCCAAAACGATAGCGGTAAATCTGTAAGAGACATCATAGATCGCACCATATCTAGTAAAGTACGATTGCGACGTTCGGACACACCATTGCGCTGTGGTGTTCCGGGTGGCGTGAGTTGCGAAACTATTCCGCATTGTTTCAAATGTACACCAAACTCGTAACTCAAATATTCTCCTCCACGATCAGATCGTAGAAACTTTATTTTCTTGTTATGATGATTTTCAACTTCACTCTGAAATTCTTTGAACTTTTCAAACGTTTCAGACTTATGTTTCATTAAGTAGATATACCCATATCTGCTTAAATCATCTGTGAAGGTGAGAAAATAACGATATCTGCCACGAGCCTCAATATTCATCGGACCACATACATCGGTATGTATGATTTCCAACAAATCTGTTGCTCTCTCCATAGTACCGGAGAATGGTGTTTTAGTCATCTTGCCCATGAGGCACGGTTCGCAAGTACCAAGTGATTCATAATCAAGTGGTTCCAAAAGTCCATCAGTATGGAGTTTCTTCATGCGCTTTACACCGATATGACCTAAACGGCAGTGCCACAAATAAGTTGCACTTTCATTATCAACTCTGCATCTTTTGGCTTCAACATTATGAATATGTGTATTACTACTATCGAGATTCAATAAGAATAGACCACTTTTCAAGGGTGCATGACCATAAAAGATATTACTCATATAAATAGAACAACCATTATTCTCTGATTTAAATGAATAACCGTCTCGCATTAAACAAGATCCAGATATAATGTTCATGCTCAACGCTGGCACCAAATAACAATTATTTAGGTCTAATATTAATCCCGAAGGTAGATGTAGAGGTAGCGTGCCGACCGCGATCACATCGACTTTGGAACCGTTTCTCACGCGCATCGTCACCTCGTCCTTTGCCAGTGCCCGCTTATTCCGTAGTCCCTGTTTCGAGTTGCAAATATTAGCAACAGAACCAGTATCAAATACCCAGGTGCTACTGCGAGCTCTAGTAAGGTACACATCAATAACATGTATATCACATATACCTTTGTTCACCTTGCCATCCTTCTTATCCGCCAAATACTTGGGGCAGTTCCGCTTCCAGTGACCAGTCTGCTTGCAGTAGAAGCACTCAGTTTCAGGCTTAGGTCCAGACTTGGGTTTCTTCTCCTGAGCAGCAACTTGCTTGATGTTCTTCTTGAAGTTCCCCTTCTTCTTCCCTTTGCCCTTTTTCTTGAAACTAGTGGTCTTGTTAACCATCAACACTTGATGCTCCTTCTTGATTTCTACCTCCGCAGCTTTCAGCATTGCGAAGAGCTTGGGAATAGTCTTGTTCATCCCTTGCATATTATAGTTCATCATGAAGCTCTTGTAGCTTGGTGGCAGTGTTTGGAGAATTCTGTCAATGACACAATCATCTGGAAGATTAACTCCCAATTGAATCAAGTGATTATTATACCCAGACATTTTGAGTATATGCTCACTAACAGAACTGTTCTCTTCCATCTTGCAGCTATAGAACTTATTGGAGACTTCATATCTCTCAATCCGGGCATTTGCTTGAAATATTAACTTCAACTCCTGAAACATCTCATATGCTCCATGACGTTCAAAACGTCGTTGAAGTCCCGATTCTAAGCCGTAAAGCATGGCACACTGAACTATCGAGTAGTCATCAGCTTTGCTCTGCCAGACGTTCATAACATCTGGTGTTGCTCCAGCAGCAGGCCTGGCACCCAGCGGTGCTTCCAGGACGTAATTCTTCTGTGCAGCAATGAGGATAATCCTCAAGTTACGGACCCAGTCCGTGTAATTGCTACCATCATCTTTCAACTTTGCTTTCTCAAGGAACACGTTAAAATTCAACGGAACAACAGCACGAGCCATCTATCTACAATCAACATAAACAAGCAAGATACTATAAGGTACTAAGTTCATGATAAGTTTAAGTTCAATTAATCAGATTACTTAAGAACTCCCACTTAGATAGACATCCCTCTAATCTTCTAAGTGATTACGTGATCCAAATCAACTAAACCATAACCGATCATCACGTGAGATGGAGTAGTTTTCAATGGTGAACATCGTTATGTTGATCATATCTACTATATGATTCACGCTCGACCTTTCGGTCTCCGTGTTCCGAGGCCATATCTGCATATGCTAGGCTCGTCAAGTTTAACCTGAGTATTCTGCGTGTGCAAAACTGGCTTGCACCCGTTGTAGATGGACGTAGAGCTTATCACACCCGATCATCACGTGGTGTCTGGGCACGACGAACTTTGGCAACGGTGCATACTCAGGGAGAACACTTCTTGATAATTTAGTGAGAGATCATCTTATAATGCTACCGTCAATCAAAGCAAGATAAGATGCATAAAAAGATAAACATCACATGCAATCAATATAAGTGATATGATATGGCCATCATCATCTTGTGCTTGTGATCTCCATCTCTGAAGCACCGTCATGATCACCATCGTCACCGGCGCGACACCTTGATCTCCATCGTAGCATCGTTGTCGTCTCGCTAATCTTATGCTTCCACGACTATCACTACCGTTTAGTAATAAAGTAAAGCATTACATCGCGATTGCATTGCATACAATAAAGCGACAACCATATGGCTCCTGCCAGTTGCCGATAACTTGGTTACAAAACATGATCATCTCATACAATAAAATTCAGCATCATGCCTTGACCATATCACATCACAACATGCCCTGCAAAAACAAGTTAGACGTCCTCTACTTTGTTGTTGCAAGTTTTACGTGGCTGCTACGGGCTTAAGCAAGAACCAATCTCACCTACGCATCAAAACCACAACGATAGTTTGTCAAATAGACTCCGTTTTAACCTTCGCAAGGACCGGGCGTAGCCATACTTGGTTCAACTAAAGTTGGAGAGACAGTCGCCCGCAAGCCATCTGTGTGCAAAGCACGTCGAGGGAACCGGTCTCGCGTAAGCGTACGCGTAAGGTTGGTCCGGGTCGTCTCGTCCAACAATGCCGCCGAACCAAAGTATGACATGCTGGTAGGCAGTATGACTTGTATCGCCCACAACTCACTTGTGTTCTACTCGTGCATATAACATCAACATAAATAACCTAGGCTCTGATACCACTGTTGGGGAACGTAGTAATTTCAAAAAAATTCCTACGCACACGCAAGATCATGTGATGCATAGCAACGAGATGGAAGAGTGTTGTCTACGTACCCAACGCAGACCGACTGCGGAAGCGCTGACACGACGTAGAGGAAGTAGTTGTACGTCTTCACGATCCAACCGATCAAGCACCGAAACTACGGCACCTCCGAGTTCGAGCACACGTTCAGCTCGATGACGATCCCCGGACTCCGATCCAGCAAAGTGTCGGGGAAGAGTTCCGTCAGCACGACGGCGTGGTGACGATCTTGATGCACTACAGCAGCAGGGCTTCGCCTAAACTCCGCTACAGTATTATCGAGGAATATGGTGGCTGGGGGCACCGCGCACGGCTAAGGAATAGATCACGTGGATCAACTTGTGTGTCTAGAGGTGCCCCCTGCCTCCGTATATAAAGGAGCCAAGGGGGAGAGGTGCGCCGGCCAGGAGGAGGGCGCAGGAGGAGTCCTACTCCTACCGGGAGTAGGACTCCCCCCCCCCCCCCCCCCCCAATCCTATTCCAACTAGGATTCCCAAGGGGGAAAGAGGGAGAGGGGTGGCCGGCCACCTCTCCTAGTCCTAATAGGACTAGGGGAGGGGGGAGGCACGCAGCCCTTATGGGCAGCCCTTTCACCTTTCCACTAAGGCCCACTAAGGCCCATATGATTCCCAGGGGGTTCCGGTAACCTCCCGGTACTCCGGTAAAATCCCGATTTCACCCGGAACACTTCCGATATCCAAATATAGGCTTCCAATATATCAATCTTTACGTCTCGACCATTTCGAGACTCCTCGTCATGTCCGTGATCACATCCGGGACTCCGAACAACCTTCGGTACATCAAAATGCATAAACTCATAATATCACTGTCATCGTAACCTTAAGCGTGCGGACCCTACGGGTTCGAGAACGATGTAGACATGACCGAGACACGTCTCCGGTTAATAACCAATAGCGGGACCTGGATGCCCATATTGGCTCCTACATATTCTACGAAGATCTTTATCGGTCAGACCACATAACAACATACGTTGTTCCCTTTGTCATCGGTATGTTACTTGCCCGAGATTCGATCGTCGGTATCCAATACCTAGTTCAATCTCGTTACCGGCAAGTCTCTTTACTCGTTCTGTAATACATCATCTCGCAACTAACTCATTAGTTGCAATGCTTGCAAGGCTTATGTGATGTGCATTACCGAGAGGGCCCAGAGATACCTCTCCGACAATTGGAGTGACAAAACCTAATCTCGAAATACGCCAACCCAACATGTACCATTGGAGACACCTGTAATACTCCTTTATAATCACCCAGTTACGTTGTGACGTTTGGTAGTACCCAAAGTGTTCCTCCGGTAAACGGGAGTTGCATAATCTCATAGTTATAGGAACATGTATAAGTCATTAAGAAAGCAATAGCAGCATACTAAACGATCGGGTGCTAAGCTAATGGAATGGGTCATGTCAATCAGATCATTCAACTAATGATGTGACCTCGTTAATCAAATAACAACTCCTTTGTCTATGGTTAGGAAACATAACCATCTTTGATTAACGAGCTAGTCTAGTAGAGGCATACTAGTGACACTCTGTTTGTCTATGTATTCACACATGTATTATGTTTCCGGTTAATACAATTCTAGCATGAATAATAAACATTTATCATGATATAAGGAAATAAATAATAACTTTATTATTGCCTCTAGGGCATATTTCCTTCACTGCCATCTAGCTCTGCACTTGATTCACCTTCTGTTTTGAGTAAGCTTGCGACACCTAAACCTGCTTCTGCTATTAATTCTGATATGTCGCATGTTATTGATGATGCCACTTATGCTATGCATGATACTTATGATGAAACTACTTCTATGCTTGATACTACTGTGCCACTTGGTGAATTTCTTGATGAAAAATTTGCTAGGGCTAGAGAGAATGAAATTATTGAAACTGATAATATTGATGAAAGTGATGATGAAGATTCTCCCCCTAGATATGAATTACCTGTTGTGCCTGAGGGCTATGTTATGGATGAAGAAACTGCTAGAGATTTTCTTGCTTTCAATGATAGGAGTGATCTTAATCCTGCTTGTGCTACTTCACCTATCTTTGTTACTGATAAGGATTATGATTTCTCTGTTGATCCTGAGATAATTACTTTAGTTGAATCTGATCCTTTCTATGGCTATGAATCTGAAACTGTTGTGGCACATCTTACTAAATTAAATGATATAGCCACCCTGTTCACTAATGATGAGAAAACTCGCTACTATTATATCCTTAAGATATTTTCGTTCTCATTAAAGGGTCATGCTAAGATATGGTTTAATTCTCTTGATCCTGGTTGTGTGTGTAGTCCCCAGGATATGATTTATTACTTTCTCTGCTAAATATTTCCCCGCTCATAAGAAACAAGCTGCTTTAAGGGAAATATATAATTTTGTGCAAATTGAAGAAGAGAGTCTCCCACAAGCTTGGGGGAGGCTTCTCTAATTACATAATGCTTTGCCTGATCATCCTCTTAAGAAAAATGAAATACTTGATATCTTTTATAATGGACTAACCGATACTTCCAGAGACCACCTAGATAGTTGTGCTGGTTGTGTTTTCAGGGAAAGAACACCAGATGGAGCTGAAATTCTATTGAATAATATGTTGAATAATGAAAATAATTGGACACTTCCTGATCCAATTCCTGAACCAACTCCTGAGCCAACTCCGAAGAAAAGGGGTATTCTATTTCTCAGTCCTGAAGATATGCAAGAGGCAAAGAAATCTATGAAAGAAAAAGGTATTAAAGCTGAACATGTTAAGAATTTACCTCCTATTGAAGAAATACATGGTCTTAATTTGCCGCTTGTTGAAGAAATACATGGTCTTGATAACCCGACACAGGTAGTAAAGGTAAATTCTCTCTATAGATATGATAAAGTTGAAATCCCATTTACTAAGTTTGCTAGCCCATGCTTGGATGAGTTTGATGACTTTATGGTTAAACAAGAAAACTTCAATGCTTATGTTGGTAGACAATTGAAACATAATGCTGATATGCTTGAACACTTGGGTGATTATATGGCTAATGTTAAAGGTGAACCTAAACTTATTAGTAAACATGCTTCTATGGTTACCACTCAAGTAGAACAAGTACTTAAAGCTCGGAATGATTTGCTCAATGAATTAAATAGTAAGAAAAATGATAATGCTGTTAGACTTATGACTAGAGTGTTGGGGAACGTAGCAGAATTTTAAAATTTTCTACGCATCACCAAGATCTATCTATGGAGTCATCTAGCAACAAGGGAGAGAGGAGTGCATCTACATACCCTTGTAGATCATGAGCGGAAGCGTTCAAGAGAACGGGGTTGATGGAGTCGTACTCGTCGTGATCCAAATCACCAAAGATCCTAGCGCCGAACGGACGGCACCTCCGTGTTCAACACATGTATGGAGCGAGGACGTCTCCCGCGCCTTGATCTAGCAAGGATGAGGGAGAGATTAAGGAAGAGGGCTCCAACAGCAGAACGACGGCGTGGTGGTGGTGAAGCTGCAGTACTCCGGCAGGGCTTCGCCAAGCTCTTACGGAGGAGGAGATGTGTTGGGGAGGGGAGGGGCTGCGCCTTGGATGTCATGTGCAGCCCTCCCCTTGCCCCTCTATTTATATGGGAAGGAGGAAGGGGGCCGGCCCCTCTAGATGAGATCTAGAGGTGGGGGCGGCGGCCAAGGGGAGGGGGCTTACCCCCCAAGCAAGGGGGGCACCCCCTTTAGGGTTCCCCCCCAACCCTAGGCGCATGGGCCCAAGGGGGGGATGCGGCCAGCCCATGTAGGGCTGGTTCCCTTTCCTCTACAGCCCATTAGGCCCTCTGAGAGAGGTGGCCCCTCCCGGTGGACCCCCGGAACCCCTCCGGTGGCCCCGGTACAATACTGATATGCCCCCGAACCTTTCCGGTGACCGTATGACAACTTCCTACATATAAATCTTCACCTCCGGACCATTCCGGAACTCCTCGTGACATCCGGGATCTCATCCGGGACTCCGAACAACATTCGGTAATCACATACAAGTCTTCCTAACAACCCTAGTGTCACCGAACCTTAAGTGTGTAGACCCTACGGGTTTGGGAGACATGCAGACATGACCGAGATGACTCTCCGGTCAATAACCAACAGCGGGATCTTGATACCCATGTTGGCTCCCACATGCTCCTCGATGATCTCATCGGATGAACCACGATGTCGAGGATTCAATCAATCCGTATACAATTCCCTTTGTCAATCGGTACGTTACTTGCCCGAGACTCAATCGTTGGTATCCCAATACCTCGTTCAATCTCGTTACCGGCAAGTCTCTTTACTCGTGCCGTAATGCATGATCCCATGATCAACCACTTGATCACATTGAGCTCATTATGATGATGCATTACTGAGTGGGCCCAGAGATACCTCTCCGTCATACGGAGTGACAAATCCCACTCTCGATTCATGCCAACCCAACAGACGCTTTTGGAGATACCTGTAATGTACCTTTATAGTCACCCAGTTACATTGTGACGTTTGGCAAACCCAAGGCACTCCTACGGTATCTGGGAGTTGCACAATCTCATGGTCTAAGGAAATGATACTTGACATTCAGAAAAGCTACAGCAAATGAACTACACGATCTTTGAGCTATGCCTAGGATTGGGTCTTGTCCATCACATCATTCTCCTCATGATGTGATCCCGTTATCAATGACATCCAATGTCCATAGTCAGGAAACCATGACTATCTTTTGATCAACGAGCTAGTCAACTAGAGGCTCACTATGGACGTGTTGTGGTCTATGTATTCACACATGTATTACAATTTCCGGATAACACAATTATAGCATGAACAATAGACAATTATCATGAACAAAGAAATATAATAATAACCATTTTATTATTGCCTCTAGGGCATATTTCCAATAGTCTCCCACTTGCACTAGAGTCAATAGTCTAGTTACATTGTGATGAATCGAACACCAAGCAGTTTTGGTGTTGATCATGTTTTGCTCTAGGGAGAGGTTTAGTCAACGGATCCGCCACATTCAGGTCCCTATGTACTTTACAAATCTCTATCTCTCCATTTTGAACACTTTCACGAATGGAGTTGAAGCGACGCTTGATATGCCTGGTCTTCCTATGAAACCTGGGCTCCTTGGCAAGGGCAATAGCTCCAGTGTTGTCACAGAAGAGAGTCATCGGGCCCGACGCATTGGGTATGACTCCTAGGTCGGTAATGAAATCCTTCACCTAGACTGCTTCTTGTGCTGCCTCCGAGGCTGCCATGTACTCCGCTTCACATGTAGATCTCACCACAATGCTTTGCTTGCAACTGCACCAGCTTACTGCCCCACCATTCAAAATATACAAGTATCCGGTTTGTGACTTAGAGTCATCTAGATCTGTGTCGAAGATAGCATCGATGTAACCCTTTACGACGAGCTCTTCGTCACCTCCATACACGAGAAACATGTCCTTAGTCCTTTTCAGGTACTTCAGGATATTCTTGACCGATGTCCAGTGTTCCATGCCGGGATTACTTTGGTACCTTCCTACCAAACTTACGGCAAGGTTTACATCAGGTCTGGTACACAGCATAGCATACATGATAGACCCTATGGCCGAGGCATAGGGGACGACACTCATCTTTTCTCTATCTTCTGCCATGGTCGGGCATTGAGCCGTGCTCAATCTCGTACCTTGCAATACAGGCAAGAACCCCTTCTTTGACTGATCCATTTTGAACTTCTGCAATATCTTGTCAAGGTACGTACTCTGTGAAAGACCAATGAGGCCTCTCGATCTATCTCTATAGATCTTGATGCCTAATATATAAGCAGCTTCTCCAAGGTCCTTCATTGAAAAACACTTGTTCAAGTAGGCCTTTATGCTTTCCAAGAATTCTATATCATTTCCCATCAACAGTATGTCATCCACATACAATATGAGAAATGCTACAGAGCTCCCACTCACTTTCTTGTAAATGCAGGCTTCTCCATAAGTATGCATAAACCCAAACGCTTTGATCATCTCATCAAAACGAATGTTCCAACTCCGAGATGCTTGCACCAGCCCATAAATCGAGCGTTGGAGCTTGCACACCTTGTCAGCATTCTTAGGATCGACAAAACCTTCCGGCTGCATCATATACAATTCTTCCTTAAGGAAACCATTCAGGAATGACGTTTTGACGTCCATTTGCCATATCTCATAATCATAGAATGCGGCAATTGCTAACATGATTCGGACGGACTTCAGCTTCGCTACGGGTGAGAAAGTCTCATCGTAGTCAACCCCTTGAACTTGTCGATAACCCTTAGCGACAAGCCGAGCTTTATAGATGGTCACATTACCATCCGCGTCTGTCTTCTTCTTAAAGATCCATTTATTTTCTATGGCTCGCCGATCATCGGGCAAGTCAGTCAAAGTCCATACTTCGTTTTCATACATGGATCCTATCTCGGATTTCATGGCTTCCAGCCATTTGTCAGAATCCGGGCCCGCCATCGCTTCTTCATAGTTCGAAGGTTCACCGTTGTCTAACAACATGATTTCCAAGACAGGGTTGTCGTACCACTCTGGTGCGGAACGTGTCCTCGTGGACCTACGAAGTTCAGTAGTAACTTGATATGAAGTTTCATGATCATCATCATTAACTTCCTCTCTAGTCGGTGCAGGCACCTCAGGAACATTTTCTTGAGCTACGCCACTTACTGGTTCAAGAGGTAATACTTCATCAAGTTCTACTTTCCTCCCACTTATTTCTTTCGAGAGAAACTCTTTCTCTAGAAAGGACCCATTCTTGGCAACAAAGATCTTGCCTTCGGATCTGAGGTAGAAGGTATACCCAACAGTTTCTTTAGGGTATCCTATGAAGACGCATTTTTCCGACTTGGGTTCGAGCTTTTCAGGTTGAAGTTTCTTGACATAAGCATCGCATCCCCAAACTTTTAGAAATGACAGCTTAGGTTTCTTCCCAAACCATAATTCATACGGTGTCGTCTCAACGGATTTCGACGGAGCCCTATTTAAAGTGAATGCGGCAGTCTCTAAAGCATAGCCCCAAAATGACAGCGGTAAATCGGTAAGAGACATCATAGATCGCACCATATCTAATAGAGTGCGATTATGATGTTCGGACACACCATTACGCTGAGGTGTTCCAGGCGGCGTGAGTTGTGAAACTTTTCCACATTTTCTTAAGTGTGTGCCAAATTCGTGACTCAAGTATTCGCTCCCACGATCTGATCGCAAGAACTTGATTTTTCTGTCACGTTGATTCTCAACCTCACTCTGAAATTCCTTGAACTTTTCAAAGGTCTCAGACTTGTGTTTCATTAAGTAGACATACCCATATCTACTCAAGTCATCAGTGAGGGTGAGAACATAACGATAGCCACCGCGAGCCTCAACACTCATTGGACCGCACACATCAGTATGTATGATTTCCAATAAGTTGGTTGCTCGCTCCATTGTTCCTGAGAATGGAGTCTTGGTCATTTTACCCCTGAGGCATGGTTCGCACGTGTCAAATGATTCGTAATCAAGAGACTCCAAAAGCCCATCTGCATGGAGCTTCTTCATGCATTTGACACCTATGTGACCAAGGCGGCAGTGCCACAAGTATGTGGGACTATCATTATCAACCTTACATCTTTTGGTATTCACACTATGAATATGTGTAGCATTACGCTCGAGATTCATTAAGAATAAACCATTCACCATCGGAGCATGACCATAAAACATATCTCTCATATAAATAGAACAACCATTATTCTCGGATTTAAATGAGTAGCCATCTCGAATTAAACGAGATCTTGATACAATGTTCATGCTCAAAGCTGGCACTAAATAACAATTATTGAGGTTTAAAACTAATCCCGTAGGTAAATGTAGAGGTAGCATGCCGACGGCGATCACATCGACCTTGGAACCATTCCCGACGCGCATCGTCACCTCGTCCTTCGCCAGTCTCCGCTTATTCCGCAGCTCCTGCTTTGAGTTACAAATGTGAGCAACCGCACCGGTATCAAATACCCAGGAGCTACTACGAGTACTGGTAAGGTACACATCAATTACATGTATATCACATATATCTTTAGTGTTGTCGGCCTTCTTGTCCGCTAAGTATTTGGGGCAGTTCCGCTTCCAGTGACTACTTCCCTTGCAATAAAAACACTCAGTCTCAGGCTTGGGTCCATTCTTTGGCTTCTTCCCGGCAGCTTGCTTATCGGGCGCGGCAACTCCCTTGCCGTCCTTCTTGAAGTTCTTCTTACCCTTGCCTTTCTTGAACTTAGTGGTTTTATTCACCATCAACAGTTGATGTTCCTTTTTGACTTCCACCTCTCCTGATTTCAGCATTGAATATACCTCAGGAATGGTCTTTTCCATCCCCTGCATATTGAAGTTCATCACAAAGCTCTTGTAGCTCGGTGGAAGCGACTGAAGGATTCTGTCAATGACCGTGTCATCTGGGAGATTAACTCCCAGCTGAGTCAAGTGGTTATGCAACCCAGACATTTTGAGTATGTGCTCACTGACAGAACTATTTTCCTCCATCTTACAGCTGAAGAACTTGTCGGAGACTTCATATCTCTCAACCCGGGCATGAGCTTGAAAAACCATTTTTAGCTCTTCGAACATCTCATATGCTCCGTGTCTCTCAAAACGCTTTTGGAGCCCTGGTTCTAAGCTGTAAAGCATGCCGCACTGAACGAGGGAGTAATCATCAGCACGTGACTGCCAAGCATTCATAACGTCTTGGTTCTGTGGGACAGGTGCGTCACCTAGTGGTGCTTCTAGGACATAATCTTTCTTGGCAGCTATGAGGATGATCCCTCAGGTTCCGGACCCAGTCCGTATAGTTGCTGCCATCGTCTTTCAGCTTGGTTTTCTCTAGGAACGCGTTGAAGTTGTGGCCATTTGATCTACAAGACATATTGTAAAGATTTTAGACTAAGTTCATGATAATTAAGTTCATCTAATCAAATTATTCAATGAACTCCCACTCAGATAGACATCCCTCCAGTCATCTAAGTATAACATGATCCGAGTTAACTAGGCCGTGTCCGATCATCACGTGAGACGGACTAGTCAACATCGGTGAACATCTTCATGTTGACCGTATCTTCTATACGACTCATGCTCGAACTTTCGGTCTTCCGTGTTCCGAGGCCATGTCTGTACATGCTAGGCTCGTCAAGTCAACCGAAGTGTATTGCGTGTGTAAATCTGGCTTACACCCGTTGTATTCGAACGTTAGAATCTATCACACCCGATCATCACGTGGTGCTTCGAAACAACGAACCTTCACAACGGTGCATAGTTAGGGGGAACACTTTCTTGAATTATTACGAGGTATCATCTTATTTAAGCTACTGTCGTTCTAAGCAAATAAGATGTAAAACATGATAAACATCACATGCAATCAAATAGTGACATGATATGGCCAATATCATTTGCTCCTTTTGATCTCCATCTTCGGGGCTTCATGATCATCGTTGTCACCGGCATGACACCATGATCTCCATCATCATGTCTTCTTGAAGTTGTCTCGTCATCTATTACTTCTACTACTATGGCTAACGCTTTAGCAATAAAGTAAAGTATTTACATGACGTCTATGTTGACACGCAGGTCATAAATAAATAAAGACAACTCCTATGGCTCCTGCCGGTTGTCATACTCATCGACATGCAAGTCGTGATTCCTATTACAAGAACATGATCAATGTCATACATCACATATATCATTCATCACATCCTTTTGGCCATATCACATCACACGGCACATGCTGCAAAAACAAGTTAGACGTCCTCTAATTGTTGTTGCAAGTTTTTTACGTGGCTGCTATAGGTTTCTAGCAAGAATGTTTCTTACCTACGCCAAAACCACAACGTGATATGCCAATTTCTATTTACCCTTCATAAGGACCCTTTTCATCGAATCCGATCCGACTAAAGTGGGAGAGACAGACACCCGCCAGCCACCTTATGCAACTAGTGCATGTCAATCGGTGGAACCAGTCTCATGTAAGCGTACGTGTAAGGTCGGTCCGGGCCACTTCATCCCACGATGCTGCCGAATCAAGATAAGACTAGTAACGGCAAGCAAATTGACAATATCCACGCCCACAACTGCTTTGTGTTCTACTTGTGCATAGAAACTACGCATAGACCTAGCTCATGATGCCACTGTTGGGGAACGTAGCAGAATTTTAAAATTTTCTACGCATCACCAAGATCAATCTATGGAGTCATCTAGTAACGAGGGAGAAAGGAGTGCATCTACATACCCTTGTAGATCGCGTGCGGAAGCGTTCAAGAGAACGGGGTTGATGGAGTCATACTCGTCGTGATCCAAATCACCGATGACCTAGCGCTGAACGGACGGCACCTCCGCGTTCAACACACGTGCGGTTGGGAAGACGTCTTCTCCAACTTGATCCAGCAAGGGGGAAGGAGAGGTTGATGGAGATCCAGCAGCACGACGGCGTGGTGGTGGAAACTACGGCGATCTCGGTTGGGCTTCGCCGAGCACTGCGAGAAGGAGAGGTGTCACGGGAGGGAGAGGGAGAGGCCAGGGGCTAGGGTGCAGCTGCCCTCCCTCCCCCCCACTATTTGTAGGACCCCTAGGGGGCGCCGTCCCTAGGAGATGCCATCTCCAAGGGGGGCGGCGGCCAAGGGGGTGGCTTGCCCCCCAAGGCAAGTGGGGCGCCCCCCAACCCCAAGGGGTCTCTCTCTCACATCGTAGGATGGCGATTATGGGGCCTCACTTGCGTGCTCAAGTGTGGGGATCAAGAGTGAGACTGAGACCAGGGTCTCCCTTAATTTGAATTTCTCTCGGAGACAAACCGACACTCTCAGCCCATGATAGGCTCAATGGTTATCAGAGTGGACGCACACCGTTGGACTGGGGCCCGCGGAGACTGTTCTCGCCGGATTTAGTTCTCCCATATATATATTGGGGCGATACCTGGAATACATTTCCGTTGATATCGGCCACTCATGTAACTATTGATACGTGGATAGTCACCTGAAAGGATAACATGTGTGCCGAAATCTTGAACTTTCACCTTTTTCTCAATATAAAGAATCCATCTCTCTCACCTGTGACCGGAGTTGGACTCCCTGCGTGACGCTCCTGTATCTTCATCCGCGGACTTATAGTCCGCGGCACTGTTCAACAACTTTAAGACGTTGCTTTTTCACGAAGTATACTAATATCTCATCAAGCCCTAGCGATCATCCGAACCTTAGTGTGTGGACCCTACGGGTTCGGAGGAGACACGCAGCATGACCGAGACGACTCTCCGGTCACATCAACCAGACAGTCCGGGATCTAGGAATACCCACTGTTGTCTCCCAGACATGCTCTCGATGATCTCCATACGGATGAACCACGAATGATGTCAGAGATTAATCAATCATGTGATTACTTCTTCTCTTTTGTCAATCAGATACGTTAACTTTGCCCGAGACCGTTCGTTCGAATTAGTTGTTCGGGAACTGTAGTAATTTCAAAAAAATTCCTACGCACACGCAAGATCATGGTGATGCATAGCAACGAGAGGGGAGAGTGTGATCTACGTACCCTTGTAGATCGACAACGGAAGCGTTTGGTTGATGTAGTCGTACGTCTCCACGGCCCGACCGATCAAGCACCGAAACTACGGCACCTTCGAGTTCTAGCACACGTTCAGCTCGATGACGATCCCCGGACTCCGATCCAGCAAAGTGTCGGGGAAGAGTTCCGTCAGCACGACGGTGTGGTGACAATCTTGATGCACTACCGTCGCAGGGCTTCGCCTAAGCACCGCTACAATATTATCGAGGACTATGGTGGAAGGGGGCACCGCACACGGCTAAGAATATGATCACGTGGATCAACTTGTGTGTCAAGGGGTGCCCCCTACCCCCGTATATAAAGGATCAAGGGGAGGAGGCCGGCCGGCACTCTATGGCGCGCCAAGGAGGAGTCATCCTCCTAGTAGGAGTAGGACTCCTACTAGGAGGGGGAAAGAAGTGGGGAGGGAGAGGGAAAGGGGGGCGCCGCCCCTCCTCTCCTAGTCCAATTCGGACCAGGGGGGAGGAGGCGCGCGGCCCACCTTTGGCTGCCCCTCTCTCTCTCCACTAAGGCCCATATGGCCCATTACTTCTCCCGGGGGGGTTCCGGTAACCCTCCGGCTCTCCGGTTTTCTCCGAAATCACCCGGAACACTTCCGGTGTCCGAATATAGCCGTCCAATATATCAATCTTTATGTCTCGACCATTTCGAGACTCCTCGTTATGTCCGTGATCACATCCGGGACTCCGAACTAACTTCGGTACATCAAAACTCATAAACTCATAATATAACTGTCATCGAAACCTTAAGCGTGCGGACCCTACGGGTTCGAGAAAAATGTAGACATGACCGAGACACGTCTCCGGTCAATAACCAATAGCGGAACCTGGATGCTCATATTGGCTCCTACATATTCTACGAAGATCTTTATCGGTCAGACCGCATAACAACATACGTTGTTCCCTTTGTCATCGGTATGTTACTTGCCCGAGATTCGATCGTCGGTATCTCAATACCTAGTTCAATCTCGTTACCGGCAAGTCTCTTTACTCGTTCCGTAACACATCATCTCGCAACTAACTCATTAGTTGCAATGCTTGCAAGGCTTATGTGATGTGCATTACCGAGAGGGCCCAGAGATACCTCTCCGACAATCGGAGTGACAAATCCTAATCTCGAAATACGCCAACCCAACATGTACCTTTGGAGACACCTGTAGAGCACCTTTATAATCACCCATTTATGTTGTGACGTTTGGTAGCACACAAAGTGTTCCTCCGGCAAACGGGAGTTGCATAATCTCATAGTCATAGGAACATGTATAAGTCATGAAGAAAGCAATAGCAACATACTAAACGATCGGGTGCTAAGCTAATGGAATGGGTCATGTCAATCAGATCATTCACCTAATGATGTGATCCCGTTAATCAAATAACAACTCCTTGTTCATGGTTAGGAAACATAACCATCTTTAATTAACGAGCTAGTCAAGTAGAGGCATACTAGTGACACTCTGTTTGTCTATGTATTCACACATGTATTATGTTTCCGGTTAATACAATTCTAGCATGAATAATAAACATTTATCATGATATAAGGAAATAAATAATAACTTTATTATTGCCTCTAGGGCATATTTCCTTCAGGGAGATGGACCATGTATCAAAAAAGTACTATATATTTATATACACTATTGTACTTGTCGGCTATAAGGTTGGTTATAGATGACGTGGCAAAATCCAGCAACTGGCTATACTATTAACCATGCTTTAAGTGTTTGGGGTTATTTGGTTTTCGTAATATGACAATGCACCGGTACGGAAAGAGTAGTTGAATATGTATTATTTTGACCCATCTATTAGTTACATCGACCAATGCATATGATTTCTGTGGTGTGCTGATTGGGATTTGAAGCGATCATGGTGTCGGAGTAATCGACCACGGGTATCCCAAGGACGGCAAAACGATATTTCAAGACATCAGGGCTAGCAAAGCCCCTCAGTCCGACTGCGCCAGCCAGCCGGCTGCCGACTGCGCCAACAACCACACCAGAGAGCTCTGCCCGGCTGACTGCAACGACCAGCCGGCTGCAGACTGCAGCCCGACCCGACACCGAGAAGACCCCGACGAGACGGCCATACCGCGGACAAGACAACCATACCGCGACGTCATCTACAGTGTATCATGTCCCCTGGATACTGATTTATAAAGTACCCTAGGGGACAAGCATGACATGCACCATGCCTAGGCCATGCCACTACATAGCTTGGTTTGTAAGCTACCCAAGGTAGCTTACAACCAACGCTACCACCACCCATGCCTACCTCGCACTATAAAAGCTAGCTCCATCCATCAGGAGACACATGGATTCTCACGCACACCCCCACGGCCAAGTGCCATTCGGCCACTAGAGCTTGCATGCTCATCCGGCCACCCGCGTATATACGAGGCCAGATGCCTATGGCACTGACCTCAGATACAGCTTTAGGAGCAGCTCTGTATCAGATATATCAGATACACTCAGACATGCAGCAGTAGGAGTATTATCTCTACGGAGAGCTCCGAAACTGGGTAAACCACCGCGTGCTACTCGCATACCCACTCCCGGTCCTATCAGCAGCAGTCTTACCCACACACTAAGCCCTTGTGGCATCTGTCGACTCGCAAGCCCCCCGTGAGAATACCACGACAGTTGGCGCCCACCGTGGGCGGTACTATGCTACCGCGCTGCTGTTGGTTTCATAGTCCGGGCGGGACCATCTTCGCCATCACCGCCGCGGCGTCGCGCCGTCTCTCGGGTAGCGCTCGGGGGCTCGACTTCGACCTGCCCCCGGAGCGGCCGCGCGGGACGGCGCGTCCTCGTCGTCGGCCTCGCCGCCTTCGTCATCACCACCATTGCGACGCCGACCGTCCGTCCGCGTGCGCATCGCGCGCGGGGCCTCGCTTCAGTCGGCTGCATCCGTCCGCACGCCGCTTGCGTCCACTCCCCTCCGCGCTACGCTTTGCTCCGGCCGAAACGGGCGTTCACTACTCCATATATCATCTATGCTAGCTAGCTAGATGTGAGTCAAACAAAGGTCAAACCATGACCATACACTTCCAAAACACAGAAATAGATTCACTCAGACACAAGCCAGATAATCCCCATACATGCCTCAGACACCGGCCGTACAATACTCAGACCACGCCCATTCTGTTTGTGCTTTTGAGTACCAGCGGCTGAGCACCCATGCCCGTGGCTCCTACCCGCGGCCACGCGACGGCTTCGGGCGTCGCTAGCATCCGCCTCGGCTGCGCCCCCAGGCAACCCATCCGTGAGCCACTCGTCCTTCGCGCCCGTACATGTCCGTGCGGGTTCCTCCTGCTCCGGCCCGTCATGCCGGCCACACCGCGCCTTGGCCGGCTGGGCTCTGCTCGACCCCAGCCCCGCGCACGCTGGCTCCGCCTGCCCCGCATCGTCCATGCGGCGCCGCTGCTCGGGCCCCTCCCAGCCGCTTTACGGCGTCCGCCTCACCTTGCGCCGCCCCGGGACCCAGAACTCGGGACCCGTCGCCGCTCCCACGCCCGGGCGGTTCCCCTGCGCGGCCATCGGCTGCCTCCTTCAGGTCCGGCCGCCTCCCGCGCGCTTGATAGCATGGCCGCCTTCGCGTGGCTGCTCCCGCCCATGGATCGCCGCCCCGTGCTGGCCGCCTCCCGCGCACCGCCTTCTCGTCTGCAGCCGGGGCCTCCCCTGCTCCGCGCAGGCACTGGCCGCCCGCCAGCTTGCTGCGTCCGACTCCGCTAGCCACTCTGGCTCTGGCCGGCTCCCACCTTCTCCCGCGTCCGCCTCATCCCGACGCACCTTCGCCCGCGCCGGCTGGCCACCCGCCCGCGCCTGCTGGCCGCGGTTCGGATCCCGCGCCTCCGGCCGCGTCGGCCCCTTGCACCTCCAGACGCATGCCTCCGCGCCTCGCCCTCCCGCCGCCTGCACCGCTCCCGCACCCGGCCACCGGGTCGCCCAGCACCGACTTCACCCCGCCAGTCGGCCTCCGCATCCGGCGTCGACTCCACCTTGCCGGGACCCCTCGCCGCTGCGCCCCGCGTCAGTCCGACTCCTTCTCCGGCACCCGCGCCCGGCAACCCGGCCGCATGCTGTCCCCGCCTCACCTTCGCCCTGCGCCTGCCATCTCCCCGCGCCTGGCCGCGTCGCCGTTGCCCCGCTTGCCGGCCCCGCCCGCTTCCTGGCTGGACGGCTCGCCGCCCCCACGCTGGCTCCGCCCGCATCCCGGCCTCCTGCGCTGGCCGGCTCCGCCAGACGACCCGGCCTGCTGGCTTCCCCGGCGACCCGGCCTGCCGGCTCCCCCGCAACCCGGACGCCGGCCTCTGGCGCGACTCGGCCGTTGGCTTCCGCCGCGTCCCGCTCCTACCGGCTCATCAGGCAGAGAATAAAAAGAATGAAGAGAAGAAAAGTCAAGCCAGTGGCTGAAAAGAAAAAAAAAGGTGACCAGGTGGGATGGGCCGGCTGTCCGAGAGGCTGGCTGGGACAAAAAAATGTGTGTGTGCATCCGGCTTGCCCAGATCCGGCTGAAGAAAATGTCGGATGCCCACGGCCGACTGGCAAGAAAAAAAATGTGTGTGTGCGTCCAACCGCTGGCTGCCTGTCCGGCTGCAAAGAGCCCGACTGCTGTGTTGGGGTCCGCCCATCCGGCCGGCTGAAGAAGAAGACGAAGTAGTTGCCGGAAGATCCGGCCCGACTGCTCAGCAGTCGGCCCGAATCTCGGGGGCTACACCAAGCGGGTGCGCTGACGCGCCCCCGTGAAGAAGAAGACGAAGTAGTTGCCGGAAGATCCGGCCCGACTGCTCAGCAGTCGGCCCGAATCTCGGGGGCTACACCCAGCGGGTGCGCTGACGCGCTCCCGCGATGAAGAAGACAAAGTAGTTGCCGGGAGATCCGGCCCGACTGCTCAGCAGTCGGCCCGAATCTCGGGGGCTACACCCAGCGGGTGCGCTGGCGCGCCCCCGCGAAGATTGTAGACAAGAGAAGAGTTCTGTCCGGCTCCCCCAGCCGGCAGAAAAGAAGAAAAGGGCGTCGCAAGACGCCTCGCCGCCTGGCCGGTCGAGCCTGACCGGCCGGGACCCCCTTCGTGCACCCGGGGGCTCGAGGGCCACACCCAGCGGGTGCGCCGACGCGCTCCGCAAGCGCCGAGCCGCGCCGGCTGTCTTCAACAACCGCGACTACACAAAAATCAATGTGAGCTCCTCGCCCGCATATTTTTGCATCACGCAAGCATGGATAACCCCGAGCGATTCTTGGGTGCTATCTCCGCATTTTTTATTACAGTCGCATCACTGTTCGCCCCGCGCCAGCCAGAGTTGGCCCGGGGGCTGGCCGCTTGGCCTGAGACGTTAGTTCCCGCAGACGGCTTAGTAGCGTGCGCAGTACCAAAGGCTCACTCTTAGTCACAGACCGCAGAGCGGCTGTCCGGCTAGCAAGGGTGAATGCTGAAGGCCACCCATGCAAAAAACGTCCGGGAAGAAAAACGGCTCGGGCGACCCGGCCGTTTTCCTTTACAAGTATCTACTCGTTGAATCTGCTCCTAGACTCTTGAGTATTGTACACTCCACTTCGCGGCCCACTCTTAACCACAGACCGCAGAGCGGCTGTTCGGCAAGTAAGAGCACAAGCCAAAAAACGGAGGGAACATGAAAAAGATTAAGGGGGCTCGGACGAAACCGAGTCGGCACCCTCCGCATAAAACTTGCAATGCTAAAAGCAAACATTTGATATATCCTCATGGACTAACTTTGTCTTTTTTCATGATCATTTACATGAACACTCGCCAAAAAACCTCCGCCCAACTTTGCCAAGTTGCCCGGAGGCTTGGGGGCTACTGTCGGAGTAATCGACCACGGGTACCCCGAGGACGGCAAGACGATATTTCAAGACATCAGGGCTAGCAAAGCCCCTCAGTCCGACTGCGCCAGCCAGCCGGCTGCCGACTGCGCCAACCAGCCGGCTGCCGACTGCGCCAACAACCACACCAGAGAGCTCTGCCCGGCCGACTGCAACGACCAACCGGCTGCCAACTGCAGCCCGACCCGACACCGACAAGACCCCGACGAGACGGCCATACCACGGACAAGACAACCATACCGCGACGTCATCTACAGTGTACCGTGTCCCCTGGATACTGATTTATAAAGTACCCTAGGGGACAAGCATGACATGCACCATGCCTAGGCCATGCCACTACATAGCTTGGTTTGTAAGCTACCCAAGGTAGTTTACAACCAACGCTACCACCACCCATGCCTACCTCACACTATAAAAGCTAGCTCCATCCATAAGGAGACACATGGACTCTCTCTCTCACACACACACACGGCTAAGTGCCATTCGGCCACTAGAGCTTGCATGCTCATCCGGCCACCCGCATATATACGAGGCCAGATGCCTATGGCACTGACCTCAGATACAGCTCTAGGAGCAGCTCTGTACCAAATATACCAGATACACTCAGACATGCAGCAGTAGGAGTATTATCTCTACAGAGAGCTCCGAAGCTGGGTAAACCACCGCGTGCTACTCGCATACCCGCTCCCGGTCCTATTAGTAGCAGTCTTACCCACACACTAAACCCTTGTGGCATCTGTCGACTCGCAAGCCCCCCGTGAGAATACCACGACAGATGGGTTGGATGCAGCAGCTAACCACTGCGACTTTAATCTCCCCAATTAATAGCACGTTTTGAGTTGAGAAAAGAGCGATGTGATTGGCTTTCTATGTGGTTCAGTTTTCCTCCTACCCCAAATCTTTACATGCGTAGGTTGCCATGCATCTCCTTAGATGAACACTTGAACGACGGGATTATATTTCTTGATTATAAACAAAAAGGAATGACATTCAATTGGAGCAATAGCGGATGCTATTGCAGTAGCGCTATTATGGACGCAATAGCGGACACTATTACTATGAACCTAACAACACATCTATCTTGTGCACTCTCTCACTACCTAAAAAAGTTACACATCGGCCCCTTGCACCCTCTCATTACCTAAAAAAGAAGCAACACGTCGGTCTCGTGCACTCTTTCACTACCTAAAAGACGTTACACATTAGTCCCTTGCATCCTCTCACTACCTAAAATAAAGTTACATATCAGTCCTTGCACCGTCTGACTATCTAAAAAAGAAGCGTTAACATGTGACATTGTAGTACTCCCTTTGTTTCTAAATATAATTCTTTTTAGATATTCAATACAAACTACATACGGATGTATATAAAGATATTTTAGAGCGTAAATTCACTCATTTTGCTCCGTATGTAGTCCTTTATTGGAATCTTTAAAAAGACTTATATTTAGGAACAAAGGGAGTATCAATATAGTATATACAACAACCAACATAAGTACTTTCGCAAAAAAAAAAACCAACATAAGTAACTTTTCCATATAGTATATGTTTATTAGTAGATAACACAAAATCAAGCACAATACACACACACACACACACACACACACACACACACACACCCACACACATAAACTTCATATTTTCCACGCGCCACCAATTTTTATCTTTATGAATCCTAACTACACCAACAACGCTGCGTGTCCAACCCTTCTAGTATGACATGTAGGGGCAAGCAGAGAGTAATCCTGGTGAGGATTTCCCGGTGCACCAAACTGGTCTAAATTGGTACAGGTTCGAGATTGGCCGGCATCTCTACCAATTTCACAGATTAGAAGGTCATGGTTCGAGCCGGACACGGGCCCTACGAGTTCAAGCCAAAGAAGATACCCATGCGCACACCAAGAAATCGTATACAAATCAGCATACCCCTTTGCATATATACTACAGTACGTACTACTTACTATACAAAAACAAAACTACTACTATATCTATATGCTGTTTTTGTTCCAGAATTACTATTACAAACTCCAGTTATATACAAGTCCGTGTTCCACTATACAAGTGGCATGTGCAGGTCGAGCACGAGCAAATCTTGCTATACAGGAGTGCCCCACCAAAGAATAGGGGAAGAATCTTGTCTATCTATCTATATCTCTATTTGCAGATTAACTCGAGGTAAGTTGCTTGCTGTTCCTAACTAGCAGGTCTCCGCTTGCTGTCCAGCGTTTTGGCTGGGTTAGTTTTGGCGATCTGACAGAACAGAATCACTCCACGAAAGCATGAAATCGCGTGCGACCGATGGCAAATCTGCACAGGAGAGTACGGGAGAAATGTGAATCGCTAAGCAGGGAGAAATGTTTCCACGAACGACAAGAGCATGAAAAACAGAGTTTGATTGACTTACCTTGGAGAACCTCAAGAGCAACTGAAGGTATATCTATCTGATCTTCCACCAGTTTGTATACATCAACAAGCTGCAAAAGAGAGAAACAGGGTTGCGGTGATCCATCGTCGAGAAATTTAAATCTTATATATGGTTCGTGGCCGTAGTGATAAGTGCATTTGATCCCTTGAATCAAGATTGACCAGTTTATGTAGAATAGTACCTCGTCTACGTGCAACCTGGAGTCCTCAGTGAAAGCCATTACAAGTTGTCTCCTGATCCCAGAATCGATAAGGAACAGCCGTGCTCCATCTTTTATTGTGTCAGTGAGATCCAGTTTCTTCTCCAGTTTTTGACTCGACACAGTTTGCCTGCAGTACGAAAGATCAGAATACTTGCAGGAACAGCTAGACAGATACAGCATGACAGAAACAGTGGGTTCAATACTCACAGGCTATTGCTCTTCAGTGCAGGATTGGTACTCATCTTTGACACATTTTCCTTGGCAAGAACTATAAGGTTTTCTAGTCGTTTCCACTGGAACAATCCATCTTTGAATAACACCTGGTGTGGAAATGGTGATAATATCTCAGAAATGTTATAGACAACAACAGTGGCTTTCTTCTACTAATGCCTGCGTATTCGAAAAAATAAAAGCTTGCTGTTTTTCTCTGTACCCGTGTACCGATGCTTCATTGCACATTTACGGCTCACATAGTGATGTATTATATGGCAGAAACAACCAATGAGCGTCATGTTAAGAGGGTTCTTAGAAATTAAAACATACCTGTATCAGCCGTTCACGGAGAGCAGGATTTGGATCTGTCAAAAGACGGTTTGCTATATACGGATATGCAACCTAAATATTAAGAAACATACAGTGAAGAGCATAAGTAACCAAACAAATGTACAGTATTGTTCTCATAAGCACTGAAAAGGTAGCAAATGTCATACCTCAAGGAACTTAAATTCAGGCTTGAGAGTAAAGCAAATTCCTTCTTGCGTCAACAAAGAGCGAATGACCAAAGAAAATCTTTCTGGGATGCGGATAGGGTAATTGTACACGAGCTGATTAAACTTCCCTGTAATTTTCAATTTCATTCATTAGTAAAAAGTATATCTGAATACATGGAGCAGTGTTACACTAAGAATTCATCATTAGGGGAAGCAAAACAATAAAGAAAGTTTCAACATGTGTGAGCAACCGCAAGGGATGCATTCAAAAAGTATCATGGATTAACGATCAAGAACACCCACCCCCAACAAACATGTAAACTGACAAGATATCAAGCAAATATATATACATTTATGAGCAGAATGAAAATTTAGAAAATAGGGATTACCAGTCACACTCCTGAAATTGAAGTCTGCCAAGCCTTTTCCAGCTGAGTTTTGCCAAATAGCTTCCAGAGCTGGGATAATTGGGGAAACATCTGTTCCACTAGCAAGAAAACCAAGCCTTGTGAAGTCATTTGCCATTTCTGCATAGTCTTCATTTACAGCATGAACTACAGCATCAATCAGGATTTCTTTGTTTTGCTGCATATACGAGAAACAACGGCAATAAAACATATGTAAGCAATTTCTTGATCTGCCAATGCAGTAAATCACAAGAATGCATTCACAATAAGGGCATCATTTTTTGTGGTGTTAGCAGATTGCAGAACTATAAGTAGCCGACGTACATTTTGACCACCTAAGTGAAAAGTTTTTCACACTAAAGAATCATTGGTAGTAGGGCATGCATGATATATTATTAATTATATATTCACAGGCAAGCAACAATAAGAATCCAATCAATTGCAACTGTAAAGACAAATTCTGCTACTACCAAACAACCAAAAAAAAATCAGACCTGGCTAAGGACGGCAACATTGCCAAAGTCGACGTAAGCAATACGGCCATCTCGCATCGCAAAAACATTTCCAGGATGTGGATCTCCATGGAAAAGGCCAAATTCAAGCAACTGGCGCAGTGCTGCACTCACTCCAACTGTGAGAAAGCCTTCTACATCAATCCCAGCTTCTTTTATAGCCTGAGGGAATAAATTGAAAACTCAATGATGCTACAAATTTTAAATGAACTAATCCACATTAGAAATAAGTAAAAGTTAATATGATGAATTCTACAAACCTGCGGATCAGTGCATCTGATTCCATCTATCCATTCCATCACCAAAACACGAGAACCTGAAAACTTATTATATACTAGAGGGATCTTCACAGTTGGATCATTCTTAAAATTTACTATGAAGTCCTCGATGTTTCTAGCTTCCTGATTGCGCAGAAAAGGAAGGCCGTCAACTCCCATTCAGACATTCATCACCAAATAAACATGAAACATAAAATCTGTGTTGCTGGAATGAAAAGACCTATAGTATCTTAATGACACATAGATAAAAGGTTGCAATACCTCCATGCAAGGAAATAAGAAGGTTGTGATACTGCACTCGTTAAGCCTCCGGTCATTAAATTAATTAAGATTTCCTATTTGCTGCGCTCGTGCATTGTGGGTACGGTACAAACAGTGAACTTAAAAAAATTGCTGAACAATTGGTTGGTTATTGCACTGAAAGGCCGCATTGATCAGAACATACAAGCTACTGTCGTCTCCTCCAGAAAACAACAAGCAACCAGATCCATTTATACTTACAAGTTCGCCACATCAGAGTGGGTTTAGTGCTAAATGTGCCATCTGAAGCATTTGTCATATTTTCCATTCATTGGGTACATCCAAAATTATAATTTGTCGCTTTGTTAGTGAAAACAGTGAAAGATCATGATTATGATGTCAATAAAAAGAGTATTAGTAGATTAACCATTCTGTGTGCTACCGACATCTATTCATGTGCCAATATTTTCTTCAAATATGCACGCACCATTTGTATGACTCAACAAATCTATAAATATTAAGGCACTAAAAATTCTGATCATCTTTTAACAACTCAAAAAAAGGCATCCCATAACTATTCTCCAAATTAAACAAAACATATGCTTCTGTAATAGTCATACACAATACATCACTACTCATTTTATTTTTGCGGAAATACATCACTACTGATGAGAAGTTACTTTTGATTTCGAAGTGTTAGAAGAGGTTCATGTACCTTTGAGCCATTTAGGAAACAGAACATCTTTAACTATTGAAGGCACAAGTGTTCACATATATACATGGTTACTTAATTTTAAAATATCTGAAGATATCAACTTAAAACCCCAGCTGAAACGTGCAGGCATGAACCTAGTGATTCATTACTCTGTAACTTAACATCGACGGGAAGAAGGCACAAAGAAAATACTTACAAGAGTGTAATCAAGTTCTTCCAAAAGTTTTTCACCGAATTCATCAACAATAAGCTCTGCATTGCAGCCTAGTTTTTGAAGGCTAATCCCATTCAAAAAGGAAGCCAGCGTGCGGAAAAGGAACAGATCTCGGAATATTATTGGCTCAATCCCTGGCCTCTGAACCTGTGGTATGATTGAAATCAAAGAGATAAGCATAAATAAACTCATTCCGTTTACAAGTCAAAAATATGATTTAAAAATTTAGCAAAAAGTAAAAGACAATCGTGGTAGTTATTAAGTTTCATGCAGCAACTACTAGGGCAATCCACATACACCTCAACACCCCCTCTCACGTGCAGCTCAATAAGGCCTAAACATGGACACAAATAGGGCAGGGCATATTTTAATATTTAAATCCCAAGATCCCAGACTTGAACCCAAGACCTTTGGGGTCTGATATGATATTAAGTTTCATGCACCAACCAGTGGAACCAAAAATCCAACCTGACAGAGAAGGTTGGGCAATCCACATATACTTCACTATCAACATCTGGACATTCTACTGGAGCATATGTTAGCATTTAGTTCATGAATGATGCAGCTATAAAGGATACAAATTTTATCAGGGAGAAGGAGGTAGACTATGTTTATAGTCAAAGAACCCCACTAAATGGTGCATCAAGTCACAAACGTCAGAGTATCTCAAGTAAGAAAAGAAAGTGAAAGGAACACGAACCTTGATAGCAACATCCTCGCCGGTTTCTCTTAGTGTGGCACGGTAGACTTGGCCCAGACTTGCAGCTGCTATTGTCTCTGATGAAATTTTGCTGAATAGTTGTTCTAGAGGCTGGCCAAGTTCCTCCTCAATTATGGAAAAGGCCACCTACCAGGTATACAGCAATAAGCAACGCTTAGTTAATCATCCTGATTTCATCGGCCTTAACCCAATACGTGTCCACTGTCCAGAACAATTTGTAAAAATATTCTATTGCAACCATGTACCTGGTTAGCAAATGGAGGAACGTCATCTTGTAGGATACACAGTTCGCTCATATAATCCTCACGAATAATATCAGGCCTGTTAGCTAGAACCTGAAAAAATAATGTAACTAAACAATGTTGGAATTGTAAGACACAACAGATAGCACAAGTGAAATCTTTTTTTCGATGAGATTTATCAGAAAGTGAAAAGAATATAACCTGTCCTGCTTTTATGAATGATGGCCCGAGATCACATAAAAGATTGCGGAGCTGGCGGGCACGGAACGGAACGATTTCTTCATCCCGTCCAACCAAGTAGTCATACACCAGAGATGACCAATAAAAGCCTAGTTTCCAAATGATCTCCACCCCCCGACTAGCGAGGGATAGTACAGAGCCACTTGATCCCAAGACTTTACTCCTGACCTATCAATTATGGAAATGGGCATAGTTAAAACCAAATTTCAGCAAACCAACCTTGTAAACACAAATGCTCGTAGTGCACAATACCATTTCCGGGGAGTACTTTCGGAAAGGCATGCAGACACCACGCTCGATATCAAGTTGCTCCAGTGCACTGTTGGGCTTTTTGCTGGGCATGCCTTTCGCAGCTGCACCATTAGTTTGCGTGGGTAGGGTCCGAGAAGAGAGCAGGGCATTAGTTGATGCAGCATTGATGACATAGAGTGAAGATCGCTTTGTCCTTTTGGAAATACAGGATCTTGAACCGGCATATCGAGTATATGGCACTGGACGGCTAGACGTTGATATACTGGGGCGATGCGGTGAAATAGATACAGAAGCTGTGCAGAGCTCCATGCTGAAAGAGCTATAAGCGATGATGCCTGCGGAAGGCAGGAAGCTGCATCAGTTATACTTCAATTCCTACCTAAGCAACACAAGTAACAGCCCTACTTACTTTAGCCTACAAAAACGTCTTATATTTTGGTACAGAGGTAGTAAATTTCAACTGGGAACCAGAGTTCCGAAGGTCATATCCTCTGCTGTATTTTTTTAGATATAGGGAGAAAGCAATTCTAATCAACCCAAACTGGTAAACACACAAACCCCAAGTTTCTAACCTAGGTTAGATATGCAGTCCCCAATCACAAGAGAATTTCCCCCATGCTATCTCACATGTTACAGAAGCCAATAATAATCTCAGGGCAGCGGAAAATTTGGGGAAACGACTGTTGACCAAAGCTAGCCAACCAAATCAAACCCACATAAACAGACCAAAAAGCTGCTATGATACTATGGACCTAATTCTACACGCGCGCACACAAATCCCCGCTCTCAGATGGTCCTAGAAACAACCACCACGAACCCGCGAAGCCAGGGCAGAACCCAGGCGAGGAACGGCTGCGAGAAGACGACACCGCAAGAATCGGCGGGGGTTCGGAGCCTCACCTCGTCTTCCGGCGAACTCGCGCCGTGGGGTTCGGGATTCGGTGAGCCCTCCGAGGCGAGCCGGGGCGGTTGTGTGCCGGCTCCTTGTTTCGATTTGGGCGGGGAAGAAGCGCGTGCTCTTTTGTGGTGCCGAGCCAACCGTGGCAGCGGTTCTGACGGGCACAATGGTGAGAGAGTGTAGATAGCTGCTCACGGTGGCCATCCAATGTTAAGCGCTAGCTGCCTAGCACGGCCACGTCGGCTCTCGAGGTGTGTCGCCAAACTGGAAACTTTGCTGTCCACAAGTACGGAACGTGGTCGTCTGTCCACGGAAATTTGCCAAAATTGGGGGAATATAAGATGAAGGAAAACAGCTAGCAACCAGGACGTTTTGCGAACTAAGCATCGCTCACATGGTTAGGTTTCTAGACTTGACATTGATGATTGTCCTTTTCTAAAATTATTTCAGGCCTTTTGATGATATGCGTTTAGTGAAAGAAGACATTGTCATGGACTATAAAGGCATATTTATTTTCCATTGTATGGATCGTTATAATTCCTGGCTAGTTAATGGCTTCGTTAATTTAAAGTCGGGTTCTTCTTAAACCTTCGTTTCAGAAAAAAGGCATCTATGACGATTTGTTCATAAAGATAAATGTCTCTATGCATGTATGAGTGATGTGTTAAAAAAATCAAGACGTCTTGAATGCAACCAGATGACACGACGAGATATACGACAATGAATTTCATAGTTATTGAAGATAAACATCAAAGGACCACCCCCGTGAAAATAACATCAAAGGAACACCTGCCTTGATGCCAAGAATGATGAACGGTGACACGACCCAATTATTAATCTTCCTAGTAACTATCTTCAATTCAAAAGAAAATATCTTATCCTCCTCAATTTTTGAAAAAATAAACTACTACCTCCGAAGTGAGAGAAAGCTTAGGCCTTGTTTCAGGAAAAAGAAACAACTCATGAAAAAAATAGCAAATGATATAATTTTAATTAGATAGAGGACATCAAGTAACTTCGCCGGTCCCAAACCCGGGTAAAAGAGGAGGATTATGATAGACTTGGCAAACCAACGTAAAAACTAGTCAGTCCCATGGGTATGGAACCCATTTGAGCGAAAGTAATACTAGGATGGGTGACCTCCTGGGAAGTCCTCGTGAAAGGGTTTCATATCTAAGGGTTGTGATAGGCTTGACGAGCCAACGTAAAAACTAGCCAGTCATTTGGGTATGAAACCCATTTGGCCGAGGGTAGTACTAGGATGGGTCACCTTCTGGGAAGTCCTCGTGAAAGGGTTTCATATCTAGCCTATCCCAACTTGTTTGGGACAAAAGGCTTAGTAAGTAGTAGAGGACATCATGTCCAATAAACTAACGCAAACACGAACAACAAAGTCCTTTCATAGAACAAATAGTTACTCGACCTCATCAAGAAACTATTTCCTCATCAGATTTGCATCTTTCGTCATGATTCATGATTTTATTAACAAAAAATTTGCACTTAAAAATCCCGCTGCAATGCGGGGGCAATCGCGCCGCAATTCTATAGTGAGTCGTTGTTGTTCGACTGCAAATGCACTGACAACAAAACTGGCGGTAGCTAATTATCTACTCTTGTCAAAACTCAAAACTGGCGAGTGGTGCAGAAGATCTGATAATACCGACTCAAAGGTGAGTGATCTACCAGGGATCCATATGTTGTACTGTACATCACTAATTTGGAGAGCCAAAACGTGAGAATGTGCGCAATTTCCAGCATCGTGAGCTCGATCATTAGACACTTGTGTTGCAACTGCTTGTTCAAGTTATTGGTCAATTTCACTATCATCACAAAGGCCGAAACAACGTACATCACTAGCACCACCCCTACCAATACTCTAACATGAAGCATAAGCGCGACACTGATGGAGAGCATGAAGAGGATTTCCTCCATAATCACACCATTTTGAACAAGAACGGAAAATAATTAGATGCGACCAAAATGAAGTTGAAGTGATCAAGGCTTGAGGTGCCAAAACAAAAAATATCACCATAAAAGAACTTGAGTTGGTGGAAGTTTAAACAACTTTGTTACTACATCATTGCACACAACCAGCGCATGTCAGATTAATGATCATAATTCACCAACGACAATGAAATTGTGTTCTTCAACCACTTCAATGGAATTCTCGGAACAATGTAGACAAATCAAAGAGTGATGAGTTTAAAATCTGTGGGTCTTTGTGCAACCATGGCTTTGCATGAGATTAAGGGGATGTTTGGTTCGTGACTAACTTAGCCAAAGATTGCCACAACTAAGGTTAGGCAAGTTTGACCAACTTAGTTGAGTGTTTGGTTCAAGCCACACCTTAGGCAAGCCACACTTGAGCCCCACATGGCATACACACAAAAAGTGTGGCAATATTTCTTTAGGCTTGCCAACTTGTGGCTCTCATTTTGATGAACTAACCTTAGGCAAGCTTGGCAAAAAAATGTGGCAAAGTGTGGCAATACTAGTCTTAGAACCAAACAAGCCCTGACTGTCCACTAAATGAAGAGGAATTTTGGAATGCAATAAATGGCCTACCTTCACACAAAGCCCCGAGACCAGATGGTTTTGTTAGGGTGTTCTTCTTTAGACAGTGCTTAGAGGTTATCATTTTATCAAAGCTGATTTCAGAGTGGTGATGGAGAGATTACATAGCATCACTAGCTTGAACCTATGACTATATAACACAAATATATCATTCTGATACCTAAGAAGGATATATGTTTGGAGGTCAAGAACTATATACCTATAGTTTGGTGTGCAGATTTGCAAGGATCAAAGCTTCGGTTGGTCGGATGCTGAGCGAGTGAGCGGTGTGACCGGACAAAGCTTCGGTCGGCCGGCCGATTATAATCGCCTCCATTTAAAAAAATTAACGGCAAATCAAATCGGGTGTGTCTTAACTAGAGGCTGAAGCGTAATTGTCCCATCCTCAATATACACTGACTGCACTAGTTGGTCGCATGCGTCGCTGACGAGAGGAAGAGCGGGCGGGCGGGCGCTCCTCTTCTAATCCCAACTCCGGCGCCGCCCGACACCTCCCATCCATAACCCCCTCATACCCCCTCCCTGGAACCCTAGTCTGTAACACCCCGAGAATCGTGCTACATTAACTCCACACTAATGATGCCAAGTCATCGTCATCATGCCCTAAGAAAAATAATTAAGAATACTTCAACCTCAATTTCAAATTTAAAATGCAAGTCAAATATTTATTTCTTCAAGCAATAAAACAAAAATGTTCACTTTGTCCTATAAATTCCCCTAACCATTTTCATGTTGGAACCAGCCTCTTTTGAATTCCCAAAATCCCTCTGGGTATTAATTTAGTGCTCTAGCAGCAATTCAATTGGCCTTTTCAATTTCTAAAAATGGTTAGACAACTCCTTTTGAATCCAAACTTTTTGTTCCATCTCAAGATATCGTGCTAGAATTATGTGCCAAGTTTTGTTTAAAACAAAATTCAACTGGTACTAAAAGAAAATGCAAAACAGGTCAATAAAAAGAAAAATAGTAAAGGAAAGCTAAAAATAAAAAGAAGGAAAAAGAGCCCACTGTGCGTTGGGCCAAGTGCACAGTGGCGGCCCAGCTTGCCTTCCCCCATTGTCTTCTTCCTCGCTACACAGAAGCAGGGGAGGTGGCGGCCATCCACCGGCCAGGGCGTCACCAAGTCGGCCATCCACCGCTCCTCGAAGAGGATAAGGCACGCCCCGGCTCTCTCCCCCTCCTAACCCTAGCGCCCACTTCCCCCTCTCCCTCTCCCTGGAGCTCGCCCACTCCTCCCTTCTCTCTGCCGAGCACAACCGAGCGTGGACGCCGCCACATCTCCGTCGACCCCGCGGCCACCGAGCCCTTCCGACCCCGCCGATCTGTCCGGGAGCCCCAGCGCCGTCGACCCCTTCGTTTGGTGTCGTTGGATCAAGTCGGGGAGCAGCACAACAACGCCGGCGACCCGATCCCCTTCTCCGGCCATCGCGACGCCGTCGTCGCGATTCCTCGCCATCTGCGCTCCTAAGTTGTCAACGAGCCACCCGTGTGCTCCTCGGTGAGCACCGCACGTCCTCCCCCCTCTTCCCTGCTCCTTTCCGTCCCCGTAGCCCAGCTAGCCACCGTGGCCGTAGGACGTCTCCGCCGCGCCGTTCGCCACCATCGTTTTGGCCGACATTGAGCTCGATCAGGTTCTCGGCCGTGCTCCTCAACGCCGTAGGGACCCGCAGCGCCCTCCAGTTCGTGCAACCGCCCTCTCTAGCGTCATTTCCGTCGTTGCCCAGAAGCCGCCGTCACTGCAGCTCGTCGCCGGCGCCCTTTCCGGCCTCCCCAGCTGCTGCCGCGGCCGCCACTCGATGTGGCTCGTTCACCGCGTCCAAACGGCGCCTCTCGCACGTCAAATAGACGCCGGACGGCTATTTCCGAACCTCGGCGGTGATGCGCCGCCATAAAACGGCCCGTCGGAGTTACTCTGGTCACCAGTGTCGGCGTGGGCTCACGAGGACGCCTGGGGCCCGCCCCTGAGCCACTGACCGTGGGCCCGTGGGGCCCTGTTGACTGAGTTGACTCAGTCAACTCTGCTGACTGGACCGGCCCGTGCAACTGACAAAAGGGGCCCACTGCCCCCTAATTAATGAAATTAATTAAGCTAATTAGTTAACATAATTAGACACTGACAGGTGGCCCAGTAGTTTAACTAACTATGTTTAGATTAGTTTTTAACTCTGTTTAACCCACTCTCTATGACGAGCGGGCCCCACTGGTCATTTTGACCAGTCAACCAATCTGTTGACTGTTGATGTCATCCCCATGCAATGCTGATGTCATAAGTCCATTTCTGTTAATTTAGATAAATCCAGAAAATGTTTAAACCCTTAGAAATTCATAGAAATTAAATCGTAACTCCGATGAAAATGTTTTCTACATGAAAGTTGCTCAGAAAAATGTGACGTATCCGAATACGTGGTCCGTTCACCTATCACATGCCTCTAACTAGCTAAACATGGAACATTCCCCCTCCGGTCATCTGTCTGACACAGGTCCTGAGCCGGAAAGACATTCCTGGTTGAATTCCCCCTTCACCTGTATTGTGTAGCCATACGTTAGGTTACCCCCGGCACAACATATTGCCATGTTATGCTTTGTGATGCTATGTTTGCTTTATATTTATTGTTTCTTCCTCCTCTTCTCTCTGGTAGACCCCGAGACCAATGCTGCCCATGTGATCGACTATGTCGACGACACTTCTTCCTTTTCAGCAGAGCTTCCAGGTAAGCAACCCCCCCCCCCTTGAGCATTCCGATATCGCCCATTTATTTCCCTCTCATGCATGCACTAGAACTGCTACTGCTTTCTGTATGATCCTATTCTGATGCATAGCCTGTTTTTGTTACCTGCTTTCATACCTTACCTGCTTATTCTAAACTGCTTAGTATAGGTTGGTTAGAGATCCATCAGTGACCCCACCTTGTCCCAATTGCCCCGCTTTATGTTCGATGACTCGATCAACATGATCGATGTCCAGGCCCCAACACCGCACATCACCCCCACTAGTTGTACGACTCTGCAGATCGAGTGCCGAGGGTGGAACCTCATACATCACTCGTGATGAGATCTCTATAGTGTAGCTATTCGGTCGTGGTCATCGAGGGTGATTTCCTCCTTAACCACTTCCGATACGGCTCTGTCGTGCAACCCCTCAAGTGTGAACCTTGAGGGTGGATCCTCTTACATTCACCTTGATGATTACATCGAGTGGAATTCACCGGGGGTGATTCCTCGGGTTTTCCCCTTGATGTTTGGACATACAGATACTTGGACTTTACAACTGTTACTTGGAAAGGCGAGTCGACCCTGAGGGGTACCTGATACATCTCCGCCGTATATACTTTTCCAAACACTTTTGCCCTTCTTTTGGACTCTAACTTGCACGATTTGAATGGAACTAACCCGGACTGGCGCTGTTTTCAGCAGAATTGCCGTGTTATTTTTGTGCAGAAATAAAAGTTCTCGGAATGACCTGAAAATCAATGGAGAATTATTTTGGAATATATAAAAAATACTGGAAGTAAGATCCACGTTAGGGGGGCCTCCACCTGTCCATGAGGGTGGGGGCGCGCCCCCTGCCTCGTGGGCCCCCTGACGCTCCACCACCTCAACCTTGACTCCATATATTCACTTTCGGGGAGAAAAAACTAGGGAGAATAATTCATCGCGTTTTACGATACAGAGCCGCCGCCAAGCCCTAAACTCTCTTGGGAGGGCTGATCTAGAGTCTGTTCGGGGCTCCGGAGAGGGGAATCCGTCACCATCGCCATCATCAATCATCCTCCATCACCAATTTCATGATGCTCACCGCCGTGCGTGAGTAATTCCATCGTAGGCTTGCTGGACGGTGATGGGTTGGATGAGATTTATCATGTAATCGAGTTAGTTTTGTTAGGGTTTGATCCCTAGTATCCACTATGTTCTGAGATTGATGTTGCTATGACTTTGCTATGCTTAATGCTTGTCACTAGGGCCCGAGTGCCATGATTTCAGATCTGAACCTATTATGTTTTCATCAATATATGATAGTTCTTGATCCTTTCTTGCAAGTCTATAGTCGCCTACTATGTGTTATGATCCAGCAACCCCGAAGTGACAATAATCGGGACCACTCCCGGTGATGACCGTAGTTTGAGGAGTTCATGTATTCACCATGTGTTAATGCTTCGGTCCGGTACTCTATTAAAAGGAGGCCTTAATTCCCTTAGTTTCCATAGGACCCCGCTGCCACGGGAGGGTAGGACAAAAGATGTCACGCAAGTTCTTTTTCCATAAGCACGTATGACTATATTCGGAATACATGCCTACATTACATAGATAAATTGGAGCTAGTTCTGTGTCACCCTATGTTATGACTGTTACATGATGAACCGCATCCGTCATAATTCTCCATCACCGGTCCATTACGTACTGATGTCTACTACACAACCTTCTTCTTGTAGACGTTGTTGGGCCTCCAAGTGCAGAGGTTTGTAGGACAGTAGCAAATTTCCCTCAAGTGGATGACCTAAGGTTTATCAATCCGTAGGAGGCGTAGGATGAAGATGGTCTCTCTCAAGCAATCCTGCAACCAAATAACAAAGAGTCTCTTGTGTCCCAACACACCCAATGCAATGGTAAATTGTATAGGTGCACTAGTTTGGCGAAGAGATGGTGATACAAGTGGTATATGGATGGTAGATAAAGGTTTTTGTAATCTGAAAATATAAAAACAGCAAGGTAACTAATGATAAAAGTGAGCACAAACGGTATTGCAATGCTAGGAAACAAGGCCTAGGGTTCATACTTTCACTAGTGCAAGTTCTCTCAACAATAATAACATAATTGGATCACATAACTATCCCTCAACATGCAACAAAGAGTCAATCCAAAGTCACTAATAGCGGAGAACAAACGAAGAGATTATGGTAGGGTACGAAACCACCTCAAAGTTATCCTTTCTGATCGATCTATTCAAGAGTCCGTAGTAAAATAACATGAAGCTATTCTTTCCGTTCAATCTATCATAGAGTTCGTACTAGAATAACACCTTAAGACACAAATCAACCAAAACGCTAATGCCACCTAGATACTCCAATGTCACCTCAAGTATCCGTGGGTATGATTATACGATATGCATCACACGATCTCAGATTCATCTATTCAAACCAACACAAAGTACTTCAAAGAGTGCCCCAAAGTTTCTACCGGAGAGTCAAGACGAAAACGTGTGCCAACCCCTATGCATAGGTTCATGGGCGGAACCCGCAAGTTGATCACCAAAACATACATCAAGTGGATCAATAGAATACCCCATTGTCACCACGGGTATCCCACGCAAGACATACATCAAGTGTTCTCAAATCCTTAAAGACTCAATCCGATAAGATAACTTCAAAGGGAAAACTCAATCCATTACAAGAGAGTAGGGGGGAGAAACATCATAAGATCCAACTATAATAGCAAAGCTCGCGATACATTAAGATCGTATCACCTCAAGAACACGAGAGAGAGAGAGAGATCAAACACATAGCTACTGGTACATACCCTCAGCCCCTAGGGAGAACTACTCCCTCCTCGTCATGGAGAGCACCGGGATGATGAAGATGGCCACTGGAGAGGGATTTCCCCCTCCGGCAGGGTGCCGGAACGGGACTAGATTGGTTTTCGGTGGCTACGAAGGCTTCTGGCGACGGAACTCCCGATCTATTCTGCTCCTCGAAGTTTTTAGGGTATATGGATATATATAGGAGGAAGAAGTACGTCGATGGATCTCCGGGCTGTCCACGAGGCAGGGGGGCACGCCCAGGGGGGTGGGCGTGCCCCCACCCTCGTGGGCAGCCCGGGACTCTCCTGGTCCATCTCCGATACTCCGTGGGCTTCTTCTGGTCCAAAAATAAGTTCCGTGAAGTTTCGGGTCAATTGGATTCCATTTGATTTTCCTTTTCTGCGATACTCTAAAACAAGGAAAAAAACAAAAAGTGGCATTAGGCTCTAGGTTAATAGGTTAGTCCCAAAAATCATATAAAATAGCATATAAATGTATATAAAACATCCAAGGTTGATAATATAATAGCATGGAACAATCAAAAATTATAGATACGTTGGAGACGTATCATCATCCCCAAGCTTAATTCCTGCTCGTCCTCGAGTAGGTAAATTCTAAAAACAGAATTTTTGATGTGGAATGCTACCTAACATATTTATCCGTGTAATTCTCTTTATGGTGGCAAGAATATTCAGATCCATATGATTCAAGGCAAAAGTTTAATATTGACATAAAAACAATAATACTTCAAGCATACTAACAAAGTAATCATGTCTTCTGAAAATAACATGGCCAAAGAAAGCTATCCCTACAAAATCATATAGTCTGGCTATGCTATATCTTCATCACACAAAATATTTAAATCATGCACAACCCCGATGACAATCCAAGCAATTGTTTCATACTTTTGATGTTCTCAAACTTTTTCAATCTTCACGCAATACATGAGCATGAACCATGGATATAGCACTATAGGTGGAATAGAATGGTGGTTGTGGAGAAGACAAAAAGGAGAAGATAGTCTCACATCAACTAGGCGTATCAATGGGCTATGGAGATGCCCATCAATAGATATCAATGTGAGTGAGTAGGGATTGCCATGCAACGGATGCACTAGAGCTATAAGTATATGAAATCTCAACAAAAGAAACTAGTGGGTGTGCATCCAACTCGCTTGCTCACGAAGACCTAGGGCGTTTTGAGGAAGCCCATCATTGGAATATACAAGCCAAGTTCTTTAATGAAAGATTCCCACTAGTATATGAAAGTGACAAATAGGAGACTCTCTATCATGAAGATCATGGTGCTACTTTGAAGCACAAGTGTGGTAAAAGGATATTAGCATTGCCCCTTCTATCTTTTTCTCTCTTTTTTATTTTTTTATTTGGGCCTTCTCTTTTTATGGCATCTTTTCTCTTCCTTTTTTTGGGATTCTTTGGCCTCATTTATTTATTTATTTATTTTCGTCCGGAGTCTCATCCCGACTTGTGGGGGAATCATAGTCTCCATCATCCTTTCCTCACTTGGACAATGCTCTAATAATGATGATCATCACACTTTTATTTACTTACAACTCAAGAATTACAACTCGATTCTTAGAACAAAATATGACTCTATATGAATGCCTCCGGCGGTGTACCGGAATGTGCAATGACTCATGAGTGACATGTATGAAAGAATTATGAACAGTGTCTTTGCCACAAATACGATGTCAACTAAATGATCACGTAAAGCAATATGACAATGATGAAGCGTGTCATAATAAACGGAACGGTGGAAAGTTGCATGGCAATATATCTCGGAATAGCTATGGAAATGCCATAATAGGTAGGTATGATGGCTGTTTTTAGGGAAGTATATGGTGGGTTTATGGTACCGGCGGAAGTTGCGCGGTACTAGAGAGGCTAGCAATGATGGAAGGGTGAGAGTGTGTATAATCCATGGACTCAACATTAGTCATAAAGAACTCACATAATTATTGCAAAAATCTATTAGTTATCGAAACAAAGTACTACGCGCATGATCCTAGGGGGTAGATTGGTAGGAAAAGACCATCGCTCGTCCCCGACCGCCACTCATAAGGAAGACAATTAATAAATAAATCATGCTCCGACTTCATCCCATAACGGTTCACCATACGTGCATGCTACGGGAATCACAAACTTCAACACAAGTATTTCTCAAATTCACAACTACTCAACTAGCATAACTCTAATATCACCATCTTCATATCTCAAAACAATCATCAAGTATCAAACTTCTCATAATATTCAATGCACTTTATATGAAAGTTTTTATTATATCCCTCTTGGATGCCCATCATATTAGGACTAGTTTCATAACCAAAGCAAACTACCATGTTGTTCTAAAGACTCTCAAAATAATATAAGTGAAGCATGAGAGTTCATCTATTTCTTCAAAATAAAACCACCGCCGTGCTCTAAAAAGATATAAGTGAAGCACTAGAGCAAATGACAAACTACTCCGAAAGATATAAGTGAAGATCAATGAGTAGTCGAATAATTATGCAACTATGTGAAGACTCTCTAACATTTAAGAATTTTAGATCTTGGGATATTATTCAAACAGCAATAAAAAAATAAAATGAAATGACGCTCCAAGCAAAACATATATCATGTGGTGAATAAAAATATAGCTCCAAGTAAAGTTACCGATGAACGAAGACGAAAGAGGGGATGCCTTCCGGGGCATCCCCAAGCTTAGGATTTTGGTTGTCCTTGAATATTACCTTGGGGTGCCTTGGGCATCCCCAAGCTTAGGCTCTTGCCACTCCTTGTTCCATAATCCATCGAATCTTTACCCAAAACTTGAAAACTTCACAACACAAAACTTAACAGAAAACTCGTAAGCTCCATTAGTATAAGAAAATAAATCACCACTTAGGTACTGTTGTGAACTCATTATAAATTCACATTGTTGTAATGTCTACTGTATTCCAACTCATATATGGTTCATACCCTCCGACACTACTCATAGATTCATCAAAATAAGCAAACAACACATAGAAAACAGAATTTGTCAAAAACAGAACAGTCTGTAGTAATCTGTAACTAACACAGACTTCTGGAACCCCAAAAATTCTAAAATAAATTTCTGGACGTGAGGAATTTATCTATTAAGCATATGCAAAAAGAATTAACTAAATATCACTATCAAAATAAAAATGGCAGCAACTCCCGTGAGTGCTAAAGTTTCTGTTTTTTACAGCAAGATCAACAAGACTTTCCCCAAGTCTTCCCAACGATTCTACTTGGCACAAGCACTAATTAAACACAAACAAACACAAACAAAACGGAGGATAGATAAATTATTTATTATTAAACAGGAGCAAAAAGCAAGGAATAAAAATAAAATTGGGTTGCCTCCCAACAAGCGCCATCATTTAACGCCCCTAGCTAGGCATGATGATTTCAATGATGCTCACATAAAAGATAAGAATTGAAACATAAAGGGAGCATCATGAAAAATATTACTAGCACATTTAAGTATAACCCACTTCCTATGCATTGGGATTTTGTGAGCAAACAACTTATGGGAACAATAATCAACTAGCATAGGAAGGAAAAACAAGCATAACTTCAAAATTTTCAACACATAGAGAGGAAACTTGATATTATTGAAATTTCTACAAGAATATATTCCTCCCTCATAATAATTTTCAGTAGCATCATGAATGAATTCAACAATATAACCAGCACCTAAAGCATTCTTTTCATGATCTATAAGCATAGAAATTTTATTACTCTCCACATAAGCAAATTCTTCTCATTCGGAATAGTGGGAGTATCATAACAGACTCGAATACTATAAATTGTTTCCACATTAAAAGAGTAATGTTCAGAAAAGGGGTAATCATAATCATGACAAGTTTTATAAATATAATCATCACTAGTTTTTATAGCATACGTGTCATCACAATAATCATCATAAGTAGCAGCTTTGTTCTCATCATAATCAATTGAAACCTCTTCCAAGATAGTGGCATCATTACTAAATAAAGTCATGACCTCTCCAAATCCACTTTCAACAATATAATCATGATAAGTAGGAGGAATGCTATCATCATTATAAATTTGCATATCAAAACTTGGGAGACTAAAAATATCATATTCATTAAACGTAGCATCCCCAAGCTTGGGACAAACATTAATTGCAGCAAATATATTCTCGAAAACATCATCTTCATCAAACATAGCATCCCAAGCTTGGGCCTTTTCATATCATAAGCATAATCACTCTCATCATCAATAGTATGGATAGCACCGATAGTATAGCAATTATCATCATCACAATGAGTAATAGGAGCAACATTATTTGGGAGAGATACCTTTCTACCTTTGCTTCTCCGTCTTTTATTTTTCTTCTTCACATCATGTGTGGGTTTAATCTTCTTTTTGGAGCTCCTTATTAATGAGATTGGTTGAATAGAAGGCTCCTCCTCGTTACTTGATTCATCATAAGAAATAATAGGAGGATATTGGGAAGTCTTTTCCCTTTCATTAGTATTCTCGTCATCCTCTATTTGTTTTCTTTTCTTTATGTAATTGGCAATATAAGGGTTTTCAATGCAATTCACCGCACAATACATATAAATTTCCTCTAGATCAAAATCAAGAAATTTATCGAGATTAAATTTTGGAATACCCTCAGTTATACGTTTCATTTCTTCATAACCCAAAAGAAGACTAAGCTCTTTATGATGCTCAAGGGTAATCAAGTTATCACAATTTTTGGACACGACTTGATCATGAAACAAATAGCATTGGAGCTTTGAATGACCATGTTCATTGCAAAGTTCACAAGGATGGCGATAAATATTAAATCTTTCAGCACAAACATCTAGCCTTTCTTGCAACAATTTAGTTTCTAAATGCTTATGCCTCTTGCAATATCTATCTACCCTATTTGATGTGTACTTGCAAACCCAATGCACTCCACAAAAATTGACATGTTTATAGGAGACATTTTCATCATAACTAGTGCAATTATCATTAGTACAATGGATATTCAAGGAGTTCATACTAACAACATTGCAATCATGCTTATCATTCAAAGATTTAGTGCCAAACATTTTAATGCATTCTTCTTCTAACACTTTGGCACAATTTTCCTTTCCATCATACTCACGAAAGATATTAAAAAGATGAAGCGTATGAGGCAAACTTAATTCCATTTTTTGTAAAAAAAATTATAAACTAAACTAGTGATAAAACAAGAAACTAAAAGACTCGATTGCAAGATCTAAAGATATACCTTAAATCACTCACCTCCCCGGCAACGGCGCCAGAAAAGAGCTTGATGTCTACTACACAACCTTCTTCTTGTAGACGTTGTTGGGCCTCCAAGTGCAGAGGTTTGTAGGACAGTAGCAAATTTCCCTCAAGTGGATGACCTAAGGTTTATCAATCCGTAGGAGGCGTAGGATGAAGATGGTCTCTCTCAAGCAACCTGCAACCAAATAACAAAGAGTCTCTTGTGTCCCCAACACACCCAATACAATGGTAAATTGTATAGGTGCACTAGTTCGGCGAAGAGATGGTGATACAAGTGGTAGTCACTCGGGACTGCTCGCGCACGCCCCGCCGCATCTTCCTTCCATCGCCGCTCGGTGCTGCTGCCACTCGTCGTCGCCCGCGTGCTCTAGTAGGTTTGCCCAAACCTTGCCTCGACGACGCGGTCGACCTCGCCTTGCCTCTACTCCGCCGTCGCTGCCCTCTGTCGCCCGCGCTCGACCACCGCAGCTCCGTCCCTTCTGCGTCGCTGCCGCAGTGCTCCGCCGCGGCCTCGCGCAGCCCCATGCCCCCCTGCGTCGCCGGCCGTCGCCCGTCTCGCTCTGCTCCCTGTGCCGCCCGCCGCCATCGCCGCGGCGCGCTTTGCCTCGCCGGCGCCGTGACGCTGGCCACGCTCGGCCTCGCCCCATCGGGTGCCTGCAACCGCGCCCGAGACCCGTGCCCGTTCGCGCGCTAGGGCTCCCCCTGGCCCAATGACAAATGGGGCCCGGCCCCAGAACGTTTTTAAAAAAGGGGGATTAAAATAATAATAATTAATTAATTAATTAATTAATTAATTAATCTTAATTAATTAATTAAAGAGTTAATTAAACTAATTAATCCTAATTAGATTAACCTAATCAATTAACTAAACCCTAATTAACCTAACAGAGTATGACAGTTGGGTCCCACTAGACCCACTCATCAGTTTGACCCAGTCAACCCTTGTTGACTGCTGACGTCAGTATGACATCATGCTGATGTCATAAACCCAATTTCGAATTAAATTAAATAATTAATTAAATTCCAGAAATTAATAAAATCTTTAGAAATTCATATCTTTTAATCCGTAACTCACATTAAATTATTTTCAACATGAAAGTTGCGCAGAACGACAAGACGAATCCGGATACGCAACCCGTTCGTCCGCCACGCATCCCTAGCATAGCAAACACGCAATTTTCCCCCTCCGGTTCATCTGTCCGAAAACACGAAACACCGGGAATACTTTCCCGGATGTTTCCCCCTTCACCGGTACCACCTCGTACCGCGTGAGGGCACCCCTAGCACCGATACTTGTCATGTCATGCATCGCTATGCATCTGTTTGCTTAATATTTATTGTTTCTTCCCCCTCTTCTCTCGCTAGACACCGAGACCGACGTCGCTGCTTCCCAGTTCGACTACGATGTTGACGACCCCTCTATCTTGGCAGAGCAACCAGGCAAGCCCCCCCCTCCTTGATCACCAGATATCGCCTACTCTCATCTATACTGCTTGCATTATAGTAGTGTAGCATGTTACTGCTTTCCGTTAATCCTATTCTGATGCATAACCTGTCATTGTTGCTACAACTATTGATACCTTACCTGCAATCCTAAATGCTTAGTATAGGATGCTAGATTATCATCAGTGGACCTACATTCTTGTCTGTCTGCCATGCTATACTATCAGACCGTGATCACTTGGGAGGTGGTCACGGGTATATACTTATATACATAATATAAGATACTTGTGGTGACTAAAGACAGGTCGGCTCGTAGGAGTACCCGCGAGTGATTCACGGATTGGGTCCGAAAGGACGTTTGTCCCGACGGCCCTCTGAGTGGATCTTTGTGGCGAAGCGACAGGGCAGGTTGTGACCACCTAGGAGAAAGGTGGGCCTGGCCCTGGTCGGCGTTCGCAGTTATTTCAAGATAACACATTTAACGAGATCTTGGTATTTGATCTGAGTCTGGCCACTGGCCTATACGCACTAACCATCTACGCGGGGACAGTTATGGGCACTCGACGTCGTGGTATCAGCCGAAGCCTTCGTCACGTCAGCGACTAAGCGGCGCGCGCCGGGTTGGACTGGAATGCCTGCTCTTGTATAAGGGAGGCTAGGTCTGCTCGCCGGCCGCGTACGCAACGTGCAGGTGTGCCATGGGCGATGGGCCCAGACCCCTGCGCCATAGGATTTAGACCGGCGTGCTGACCTCTCTGTTGTGCCTAGGTAGGGCTGCGACATGTTGATCTTCCGAGGCCGGGTATGACCCAGAAAAGTGTGTCCAGACAAAGGGGATCGAGCATGTTGGGAAATGTGGTGCACCCCTGCAGGGAAGTTAATCTATTCGAATAGCTGTGATCTTCGGTAACAGGACGACTTAGAGTTGTACCTTGACCTTATGACAACTAGAATCGTATACTTAATAAAACACACCCTTCCAAGTGCCAGATACAACCGGTGATCGCTTCTCACAGGGCGACGAGGGGAGGATCATCGGTTAGGATTATGCTACACAATGCTACTTGGTGAACTTACCATATACTCTCTTCTCTTGCTGCAAAGCTATCCCCCTCTTATTCCGGCATTCTGCAGTTCAGTCCACATATGATACCCTTAATCCATTTGATACCAATGCATACATTTGTAGTGTTGCTCCTTGCTTGCGAGTACTTTGGATGAGTACTCACGGTTGCTTTGCTCCCTCTTTTCCCCCTTTCTATACCCGATTGCTGCGAATAGACGTTGGAGCCCAGGAGCCAGATGCCACCGTCGACGACGACTACTACTACTCGGGAGGTGCCTACTACTACGTGCAGCCCGCTGACAATGACCAGGAGTAGTTTAGGAGGATCCCAGGCAGGAGGCATGCGCCTCTTTCGATCTGTATCCCAGTTTGTGCTAGCCTTCTTAAGGCAAAATTGTTTAACTTATGTCTGTACTCAGATATTGTTTGCTTCCGCTGACTCGTCTATGATCGAGCTCTTATATTCGGGCCCTCGAGGCCCCTGGCTTGTAATATGATGCTTGTATGACTTATTTTATTTGTAGAGTTGTGTTGTGATATCTTCCTGTGAGTCCCTGATCTTGATCGTACACGTTTGCGTGTATGATTAGTGTACGATCGAATCGGGGGCGTCAAGCCGCAAGTTGATCACCAAAACATACATCAAGTAGATCAATAGAATACGCCATTGTCACCACGGGTATCCCACGCAAGACATACATCAAGTGTTCTCAAATCCTTAAAGACTCAATCCGATAAGATAACTTCAAAGGGAAAACTCAATCCATTACAAGAGAGTAGAGGGGGAGAAACATCATAAGATCCAACTGTAATAGCAAAGCTCGCGATACATCAAGATCGTATCACCTCAAGAACACGAGAGAGAGAGAGATCAAACACATAGCTACTGGTACATACCCTCAGCCCCGAGGGAGAACTACTCCCTCCTCGTCATGGAGAGCACCGGGATGATGAAGATGGACACCGGAGAGGGATTTCCCCCTCAGGCAGGGTGCCGGAACGGGTCTAGATTGCTTTTCAATGGCTAGGGAGGCTTCTGGCGGCAGAACTCCCGATCTATTCTGCTCCCCGAAGTTTTTAGGGTATATGGATATATATATATATAGGAGGAAGAAGTACGTCGGTGGATCTCCGGGCTGTCCACGAGGCAGGGGGGCCGCGCCCAGGGGGGTGGGCGCGCCCCCACCCTCGTGGGCAGCCCGGGACTCTTCTGATCCATCTCCGATACTCCGTGGGCTTCTTCTGGTCCAAAAATAAGTTCCGTGAAGTTTCAGGTCAATTGGACTCCGTTTGATTTTCCTTTTCTGCGATACTCTAAAACAAGGAAAAAACAGAAACTGGCACTGGGCTCTAGGTTAATAGGTTAGTCCCAAAAATCATATAAAATAGCATATAAATGCATATAAAACATCCAAGGTTGATAATATAATAGCATGGAACAATCAAAAATTATAGATACGTTGGAGACGTATCACCTACGAGCTTTCCATATATTGTTCTTCCCTTATTTAGTTTTCCGTTGCTATTGTTATCATCACTACAAAACACCAAAAATATTACTTTTGCTACCATTACCACTACTATCATGTTACTTTGCTACTAAACACTTTGCTGCAGATATTAAGTTTCCATGTGTGGTTGAACTGACAACTCAGCTGCTAATACTTGAGAATATTCTTTGGCTCCCCTTGTGTCGAATCAATAAATACTCTACCCTCGAAAACTGTTGCGATCCCCTATACTTGTGGGTTATCAAGACTATTTTCTGGCGCCGTTGCCGGGGAGCATAGCTCTATTCTTTGAGTCACTTGGGATTTATATCTGCTTATCATTATGAAGAACTTGAAAGATTCAAGAACCAAGATTTATCCCTCAACTACGAGGGGAGGTAAGGAACTGCCTGTTGGGGAACGTAGTAATTTCAAAAAAATTCCTACGCACACGCAAGATCATGTGATGCATAGCAACGAGATGGAAGAGTGTTGTCTACGTACCCAACGCAGACCGACTGCGGAAGCGCTGACACGACGTAGAGGAAGTAGTCGTACGTCTTCACGATCCAACCGATCAAGCACCGAAACTACGGCACCTCCGAGTTCGAGCACACGTTCAGCTCGATGATGATCCCCGGACTCCGATCCAGCAAAGTGTCGGGGAAGAGTTCCATCAGCACGACGGCGTGGTGACGATCTTGATGCACTACAGCAGCAGGGCTTCGCCTAAACTCCGCTACAGTATTATCGAGGAATATGGTGGCTGGGGGCACCGCACACGGCTAAGGAATAGATCACGTGGATCAACTTGTGTGTCTAGAGGTGCCCCCTGCCTCCGTATATAAAGGATCCAAGGGGGAGAGGTGCGTCGGCCAGGAGGAGGGCGCAGGAGGAGTCCTACTCCTACCGGGAGTAGGACTCCCCCCCAATCCTATTCCAACTAGGATTCCCAAGGGGGAAAGAGGGGGAGGGGTGGCCGGCCACCTCTCCTAGTCCTAATAGGACTAGGGGAGGGGGGAGGCGCGCAGCCCTTATGGGCAGCCCTTTCACCTTTCCACTAAGGCCCACTAAGGCCCATATAATTCCCGGGGGGTTCCGGTAACCTCCCGGTACTCCGGTAAAATCCCGATTTCACCCGGAACACTTCCGACATCCAAATATAGGCTTCCAATATATCAATCTTTACGTCTCGACCATTTCGAGACTCCTCGTCATGTCCGTGATCACATCCGGGACTCCGAACAACCTTCGGTACATCAAAATGCATAAACTCATAATATCACTGTCATCGTAACCTTAAGCGTGCGGACCCTACGGGTTCGAGAACGATGTAGACATGACCGAGACACGTCTCCGGTCAACAACCAATAGCGGGATCTGGATGCCCATATTGGCTCCTACATATTCTACGAAGATCTTTATCGGTCAGACCGCATAACAACATACGTTGTTCCCTTTGTCATCGGTATGTTACTTGCCCGAGATTCGATCGTCGGTATCCAATACCTAGTTCAATCTCGTTACCGGCAAGTCTCTTTACTCGTTCTGTAATACATCATCTCGCAACTAACTCATTAGTTGCAATGCTTGCAAGGCTTATGTGATGTGCATTACCGAGAGGGCCCAGAGATACCTCTCCGACAATTGGAGTGACAAAACCTAATCTCGAAATACGCCAACCCAACATGTACCATTGGAGACACCTGTAATACTCCTTTATAATCACCCAGTTACGTTGTGACGTTTGGTAGTACCCAAAGTGTTCCTCCGGTAAACGGGAGTTGCATAATCTCATAGTTATAGGAACATGTATAAGTCATGAAGAAAGCAATAGCAGCATACTAAACGATCGGGTGCTAAGCTAATGGAATGGGTCATGTCAATCAGATCATTCAACTAATGATGTGACCTCGTTAATCAAATAACAACTCCTTTGTCTATGGTTAGGAAACATAACCATCTTTGATTAACGAGCTAGTCTAGTAGAGGCATACTAGTGACACTCTGTTTGTCTATGTATTCACACATGTATTATGTTTCCGGTTAATACAATTCTAGCATGAATAATAAACATTTATCATGATATAAGGAAATAAATAATAACTTTATTATTGCCTCTAGGGCATATTTCCTTCACTGCCATCTAGCTCTGCACTTGATTCACCTTCTGTTTTGAGTAAGCTTGCGACACCTAAACCTGCTTCTGCTATTAATTCTGATATGTCGCATGTTATTGATGATGCCACTTATGCTATGCATGATACTTATGATGAAACTACTTCTATGCTTGATACTACTGTGCCACTTGGTGAATTTCTTGATGAAAAATTTGCTAGGGCTAGAGAGAATGAAATTATTGAAACTGATAATATTGATGAAAGTGATGATGAAGATTCTCCCCCTAGATATGAATTACCTGTTGTGCCTGAGGGCTATGTTATGGATGAAGAAACTGCTAGAGATTTTCTTGCTTTCAATGATAGGAGTGATCTTAATCCTGCTTGTGCTACTTCACCTATCTTTGTTACTGATAAGGATTATGATTTCTCTGTTGATCCTGAGATAATTACTTTAGTTGAATCTGATCCTTTCTATGGCTATGAATCTGAAACTGTTGTGGCACATCTTACTAAATTAAATGATATAGCCACCCTGTTCACTAATGATGAGAAAACTCGCTACTATTATATCCTTAAGATATTTTCGTTCTCATTAAAGGGTCATGCTAAGATATGGTTTAATTCTCTTGATCCTGGTTGTGTGTGTAGTCCCCAGGATATGATTTATTACTTTCTCTGCTAAATATTTCCCCGCTCATAAGAAACAAGCTGCTTTAAGGGAAATATATAATTTTGTGCAAATTGAAGAAGAGAGTCTCCCACAAGCTTGGGGGAGGCTTCTCTAATTACATAATGCTTTGCCTGATCATCCTCTTAAGAAAAATGAAATACTTGATATCTTTTATAATGGACTAACCGATACTTCCAGAGACCACCTAGATAGTTGTGCTGGTTGTGTTTTCAGGGAAAGAACACCAGATGGAGCTGAAATTCTATTGAATAATATGTTGAATAATGAAAATAATTGGACACTTCCTGATCCAATTCCTGAACCAACTCCTGAGCCAACTCCGAAGAAAAGGGGTATTCTATTTCTCAGTCCTGAAGATATGCAAGAGGCAAAGAAATCTATGAAAGAAAAAGGTATTAAAGCTGAACATGTTAAGAATTTACCTCCTATTGAAGAAATACATGGTCTTAATTTGCCGCTTGTTGAAGAAATACATGGTCTTGATAACCCGACACAGGTAGTAAAGGTAAATTCTCTCTATAGATATGATAAAGTTGAAATCCCATTTACTAAGTTTGCTAGCCCATGCTTGGATGAGTTTGATGACTTTATGGTTAAACAAGAAAACTTCAATGCTTATGTTGGTAGACAATTGAAACATAATGCTGATATGCTTGAACACTTGGGTGATTATATGGCTAATGTTAAAGGTGAACCTAAACTTATTAGTAAACATGCTTCTATGGTTACCACTCAAGTAGAACAAGTACTTAAAGCTCGGAATGATTTGCTCAATGAATTAAATAGTAAGAAAAATGATAATGCTGTTAGACTTATGACTAGAGTGTTGGGGAACGTAGCAGAATTTTAAAATTTTCTACGCATCACCAAGATCTATCTATGGAGTCATCTAGCAACAAGGGAGAGAGGAGTGCATCTACATACCCTTGTAGATCATGAGCGGAAGCGTTCAAGAGAACGGGGTTGATGGAGTCGTACTCGTCGTGATCCAAATCACCAAAGATCCTAGCGCCGAACGGACGGCACCTCCGTGTTCAACACATGTATGGAGCGAGGACGTCTCCCGCGCCTTGATCTAGCAAGGATGAGGGAGAGATTAAGGAAGAGGGCTCCAACAGCAGAACGACGGCGTGGTGGTGGTGAAGCTGCAGTACTCCGGCAGGGCTTCGCCAAGCTCTTACGGAGGAGGAGATGTGTTGGGGAGGGGAGGGGCTGCGCCTTGGATGTCATGTGCAGCCCTCCCCTTGCCCCTCTATTTATATGGGAAGGAGGAAGGGGGCCGGCCCCTCTAGATGAGATCTAGAGGTGGGGGCGGCGGCCAAGGGGAGGGGGCTTACCCCCCAAGCAAGGGGGGCACCCCCTTTAGGGTTCCCCCCCAACCCTAGGCGCATGGGCCCAAGGGGGGGATGCGGCCAGCCCATGTAGGGCTGGTTCCCTTTCCTCTACAGCCCATTAGGCCCTCTGAGAGAGGTGGCCCCTCCCGGTGGACCCCCGGAACCCCTCCGGTGGCCCCGGTACAATACTGATATGCCCCCGAACCTTTCCGGTGACCGTATGACAACTTCCTACATATAAATCTTCACCTCCGGACCATTCCGGAACTCCTCGTGACATCCGGGATCTCATCCGGGACTCCGAACAACATTCGGTAATCACATACAAGTCTTCCTAACAACCCTAGTGTCACCGAACCTTAAGTGTGTAGACCCTACGGGTTTGGGAGACATGCAGACATGACCGAGATGACTCTCCGGTCAATAACCAACAGCGGGATCTTGATACCCATGTTGGCTCCCACATGCTCCTCGATGATCTCATCGGATGAACCACGATGTCGAGGATTCAATCAATCCGTATACAATTCCCTTTGTCAATCGGTACGTTACTTGCCCGAGACTCAATCGTTGGTATCCCAATACCTCGTTCAATCTCGTTACCGGCAAGTCTCTTTACTCGTGCCGTAATGCATGATCCCATGATCAACCACTTGATCACATTGAGCTCATTATGATGATGCATTACTGAGTGGGCCCAGAGATACCTCTCCGTCATACGGAGTGACAAATCCCACTCTCGATTCATGCCAACCCAACAGACGCTTTTGGAGATACCTGTAATGTACCTTTATAGTCACCCAGTTACATTGTGACGTTTGGCAAACCCAAGGCACTCCTACGGTATCTGGGAGTTGCACAATCTCATGGTCTAAGGAAATGATACTTGACATTCAGAAAAGCTACAGCAAATGAACTACACGATCTTTGAGCTATGCCTAGGATTGGGTCTTGTCCATCACATCATTCTCCTCATGATGTGATCCCGTTATCAATGACATCCAATGTCCATAGTCAGGAAACCATGACTATCTTTTGATCAACGAGCTAGTCAACTAGAGGCTCACTATGGACGTGTTGTGGTCTATGTATTCACACATGTATTACAATTTCCGGATAACACAATTATAGCATGAACAATAGACAATTATCATGAACAAAGAAATATAATAATAACCATTTTATTATTGCCTCTAGGGCATATTTCCAATAGTCTCCCACTTGCACTAGAGTCAATAGTCTAGTTACATTGTGATGAATCGAACACCAAGCAGTTTTGGTGTTGATCATGTTTTGCTCTAGGGAGAGGTTTAGTCAACGGATCCGCCACATTCAGGTCCCTATGTACTTTACAAATCTCTATCTCTCCATTTTGAACACTTTCACGAATGGAGTTGAAGCGACGCTTGATATGCCTGGTCTTCCTATGAAACCTGGGCTCCTTGGCAAGGGCAATAGCTCCAGTGTTGTCACAGAAGAGAGTCATCGGGCCCGACGCATTGGGTATGACTCCTAGGTCGGTAATGAAATCCTTCACCTAGACTGCTTCTTGTGCTGCCTCCGAGGCTGCCATGTACTCCGCTTCACATGTAGATCTCACCACAATGCTTTGCTTGCAACTGCACCAGCTTACTGCCCCACCATTCAAAATATACAAGTATCCGGTTTGTGACTTAGAGTCATCTAGATCTGTGTCGAAGATAGCATCGATGTAACCCTTTACGACGAGCTCTTCGTCACCTCCATACACGAGAAACATGTCCTTAGTCCTTTTCAGGTACTTCAGGATATTCTTGACCGATGTCCAGTGTTCCATGCCGGGATTACTTTGGTACCTTCCTACCAAACTTACGGCAAGGTTTACATCAGGTCTGGTACACAGCATAGCATACATGATAGACCCTATGGCCGAGGCATAGGGGACGACACTCATCTTTTCTCTATCTTCTGCCATGGTCGGGCATTGAGCCGTGCTCAATCTCGTACCTTGCAATACAGGCAAGAACCCCTTCTTTGACTGATCCATTTTGAACTTCTGCAATATCTTGTCAAGGTACGTACTCTGTGAAAGACCAATGAGGCCTCTCGATCTATCTCTATAGATCTTGATGCCTAATATATAAGCAGCTTCTCCAAGGTCCTTCATTGAAAAACACTTGTTCAAGTAGGCCTTTATGCTTTCCAAGAATTCTATATCATTTCCCATCAACAGCATGTCATCCACATACAATATGAGAAATGCTACAGAGCTCCCACTCACTTTCTTGTAAATGCAGGCTTCTCCATAAGTATGCATAAACCCAAACGCTTTGATCATCTCATCAAAACGAATGTTCCAACTCCGAGATGCTTGCACCAGCCCATAAATCGAGCGTTGGAGCTTGCACACCTTGTCAGCATTCTTAGGATCGACAAAACCTTCCGGCTGCATCATATACAATTCTTCCTTAAGGAAACCATTCAGGAATGACGTTTTGACGTCCATTTGCCATATCTCATAATCATAGAATGCGGCAATTGCTAACATGATTCGGACGGACTTCAGCTTCGCTACGGGTGAGAAAGTCTCATCGTAGTCAACCCCTTGAACTTGTCGATAACCCTTAGCGACAAGCCGAGCTTTATAGATGGTCACATTACCATCCGCGTCTGTCTTCTTCTTAAAGATCCATTTATTTTCTATGGCTCGCCGATCATCGGGCAAGTCAGTCAAAGTCCATACTTCGTTTTCATACATGGATCCTATCTCGGATTTCATGGCTTCCAGCCATTTGTCAGAATCCGGGCCCGCCATCGCTTCTTCATAGTTCGAAGGTTCACCGTTGTCTAACAACATGATTTCCAAGACAGGGTTGTCGTACCACTCTGGTGCGGAACGTGTCCTCGTGGACCTACGAAGTTCAGTAGTAACTTGATATGAAGTTTCATGATCATCATCATTAACTTCCTCTCTAGTCGGTGCAGGCACCTCAGGAACATTTTCTTGAGCTACGCCACTTACTGGTTCAAGAGGTAATACTTCATCAAGTTCTACTTTCCTCCCACTTATTTCTTTCGAGAGAAACTCTTTCTCTAGAAAGGACCCATTCTTGGCAACAAAGATCTTGCCTTCGGATCTGAGGTAGAAGGTATACCCAACAGTTTCTTTAGGGTATCCTATGAAGACGCATTTTTCCGACTTGGGTTCGAGCTTTTCCGGTTGAAGTTTCTTGACATAAGCATCGCATCCCCAAACTTTTAGAAATGACAGCTTAGGTTTCTTCCCAAACCATAATTCATACGGTGTCGTCTCAACGGATTTCGACGGAGCCCTATTTAAAGTGAATGCGGCAGTCTCTAAAGCATAGCCCCAAAATGACAGCGGTAAATCGGTAAGAGACATCATAGATCGCACCATATCTAATAGAGTGCGATTATGATGTTCGGACACACCATTACGCTGAGGTGTTCCAGGCGGCGTGAGTTGTGAAACTTTTCCACATTTTCTTAAGTGTGTGCCAAATTCGTGACTCAAGTATTCGCTCCCACGATCTGATCGCAAGAACTTGATTTTTCTGTCACGTTGATTCTCAACCTCACTCTGAAATTCCTTGAACTTTTCAAAGGTCTCAGACTTGTGTTTCATTAAGTAGACATACCCATATCTACTCAAGTCATCAGTGAGGGTGAGAACATAACGATAGCCACCGCGAGCCTCAACACTCATTGGACCGCACACATCAGTATGTATGATTTCCAATAAGTTGGTTGCTCGCTCCATTGTTCCTGAGAATGGAGTCTTGGTCATTTTACCCATGAGGCATGGTTCGCACGTGTCAAATGATTCGTAATCAAGAGACTCCAAAAGCCCATCTGCATGGAGCTTCTTCATGCATTTGACACCTATGTGACCAAGGCGGCAGTGCCACAAGTATGTGGGACTATCATTATCAACCTTACATCTTTTGGTATTCACACTATGAATATGTGTAGCATTACGCTCGAGATTCATTAAGAATAAACCATTCACCATCGGAGCATGACCATAAAACATATCTCTCATATAAATAGAACAACCATTATTCTCGGATTTAAATGAGTAGCCATCTCGAATTAAACGAGATCTTGATACAATGTTCATGCTCAAAGCTGGCACTAAATAACAATTATTGAGGTTTAAAACTAATCCCGTAGGTAAATGTAGAGGTAGCATGCCGACGGCGATCACATCGACCTTGGAACCATTCCCGACGCGCATCGTCACCTCGTCCTTCGCCAGTCTCCGCTTATTCCGCAGCTCCTGCTTTGAGTTACAAATGTGAGCAACCGCACCGGTATCAAATACCCAGGAGCTACTACGAGTACTGGTAAGGTACACATCAATTACATGTATATCACATATATCTTTAGTGTTGTCGGCCTTCTTGTCCGCTAAGTATTTGGGGCAGTTCCGCTTCCAGTGACTACTTCCCTTGCAATAAAAACACTCAGTCTCAGGCTTGGGTCCATTCTTTGGCTTCTTCCCGGCAGCTTGCTTATCGGGCGCGGCAACTCCCTTGCCGTCCTTCTTGAAGTTCTTCTTACCCTTGCCTTTCTTGAACTTAGTGGTTTTATTCACCATCAACAGTTGATGTTCCTTTTTGACTTCCACCTCTCCTGATTTCAGCATTGAATATACCTCAGGAATGGTCTTTTCCATCCCCTGCATATTGAAGTTCATCACAAAGCTCTTGTAGCTCGGTGGAAGCGACTGAAGGATTCTGTCAATGACCGTGTCATCTGGGAGATTAACTCCCAGCTGAGTCAAGTGGTTATGCAACCCAGACATTTTGAGTATGTGCTCACTGACAGAACTATTTTCCTCCATCTTACAGCTGAAGAACTTGTCGGAGACTTCATATCTCTCAACCCGGGCATGAGCTTGAAAAACCATTTTTAGCTCTTCGAACATCTCATATGCTCCGTGTCTCTCAAAACGCTTTTGGAGCCCTGGTTCTAAGCTGTAAAGCATGCCGCACTGAACGAGGGAGTAATCATCAGCACGTGACTGCCAAGCATTCATAACGTCTTGGTTCTGTGGGACAGGTGCGTCACCTAGTGGTGCTTCTAGGACATAATCTTTCTTGGCAGCTATGAGGATGATCCTTAGGTTCCGGACCCAGTCCGTATAGTTGCTGACATCGTCTTTCAGCTTGGTTTTCTCTAGGAACGCGTTGAAGTTGAGGACAACGTGGGACATTTGATCTACAAGACATATTGTAAAGATTTTAGACTAAGTTCATGATAATTAAGTTCATCTAATCAAATTATTCAATGAACTCCCACTCAGATAGACATCCCTCTAGTCATCTAAGTATAACATGATCCGAGTTAACTAGGCCGTGTCCGATCATCACGTGAGACGGACTAGTCAACATCGGTGAACATCTTCATGTTGATCGTATCTTCTATACGACTCATGCTCGACCTTTCAGTCTTCTGTGTTTCGAGGCCATGTCTGTACATGCTAGGCTCGTCAAGTCAACCTAAGTGTATTGCGTGTGTAAATCTGGCTTACACCCGTTGTATTCGAACGTTAGAATCTATCACACCCGATCATCACGTGGTGCTTCGAAACAACGAACCTTCGCAACGGTGCACAGTTAGGGGGAGCACTTTCTTGAAATTATTTCGAGGGATCATCTTATTTAAGCTACCGTCGTTCTCAGCAAATAAGATGCAGAACATGATAAACATCACATGCAATCAAATAGTGACATGATATGGCCAATATCATTTGCTCCTTTTGATCTCCATCTTTGGGGCTTCATGATCATCGTTGTCACCGGCATGACACCATGATCTCCATCATCGTGTCTTCTTGAAGTTGTCTCGTCATCTATTACTTCTACTACTATGGCTAACACTTTAGCAATAAAGTAAAGTAATTACATGACGTTTATGTTGACACGCAGGTCATAAATAAATAAAGACAACTCCTATGGCTCCTGCCGGTTGTCATACTCATCGACATGCAAGTCGTGATTCCTATTACAAGAACATGATCATCTCATACATCACATATATCATTCATCACATCCTTTGGCCATATCACATCACAAAACACTTGCTGCAAAAACAAGTTAGACGTCCTCTAATTGTTGTTGCAAGTTTTTATGTGGCTGCTATAGGATTCTAGCAAGAACGTTTCTTACCTACGCCAAAACCACAACGTGAATTGCCAATTTCTATTTACCCTTCATAAGGACCCTGTTCATCGAATCCGATCCGACTAAAGTGGGAGAGACAGACACCCACTAGCCACCTTATGCAACTAGTGCATGTCAGTCGGTGGAACCAGTCTCACATAAGCGTACGTGTAAGGTCGGTCCGGGCCGCTTCATCCCACGATGCCGCCGAATCAAGATAAGACTAGTAACGGTAAGCAAATTGACAATATCGACGCCCATAACTACTTTGTGTTCTACTCGTGCATAGAAACTACGCATAGACCTAGCTCTGATACCACTGTTGGGGAACGTAGCAGAATTTTAAAATTTTCTACGCATCACCAAGATCTATCTATGGAGTCATCTAGCAACGAGGGAGAGAGGAGTGCATCTACATACCCTTGTAGATCATGAGCGGAAGCATTCAAGAGAATGGGGTTGATGGAGTCGTACTCGTCGTGATCCAAATCACCGAAGATCCTAGCGCCGAACGGACGGCACCTCCGCGTTCAACACACGTATGGAGCGAGGACGTCTCCCGCGCCTTGATCCAGCAAGGAGGAGGGAGAGGTTGAGGAAGAGGGCTCCAACAGCAGCACGACGGTGTGGTGGTGGTGAAGCTGCAGTACTCCGGCAGGGCTTCGCCAAGCTCTTACGGAGGAGGAGAGGTGTTGGGGAGGGGAGGGGCTGCGCCTTGGATGTCATGTGCAGCCCTCCCCTTGCCCCTCTATTTATAGGGGAAGGAGGAAGGGGGGCGGCCCCCTCTAGATGAGATCTAGAGGGGGGGGGCGGACAAGGGGAGGGGGCTTGCCCCCCCCCCCCAAGCAAGGGGGGCGCCCCCTTTAGGGTTTCCCCCCCAACCCTAGGCGCATGGGCCCAAGGGGGGGATGCGGCCAGCCCATGTAGGGCTGGTTCCCTTTCCTCTACAGCCCATTAGGCCCTCCGAGAGAGGTGGCCCCTCCCGGTGGACCCCCGAAACCCCTCCGGTGGCCCCGGTACAATACTGATATGCCCCCGAACCTTTCCGGTGACCGTATGACAACTTCCTACATATAAATCTTCACCTCCGGACCATTCCGGAACTCCTCGTGACATACGAGATCTCATCTGGGACTCCGAACAACATTCGGTAATCACATACAAGTCTTCCTAACAACCCTAGCGTCACCGAACCTTAAGTGTGTAGGCCCTACGGGTTCAGGAGACATGCAGACATGACCGAGACGACTCTCTGGTCAATAACCAACAGCAGGATCTGGATGCCCATGTTGGCTCCCACATGCTCCTCGATGATCTCATCGGATGAACCACGATGTCGAGGATTCAATCAATCCATATACAATTCCCCTTGTCAATCGGTACGTTACTTGCCCGAGACTCGATCGTCGGTATCCCAATACCTCGTTCAATCTCGTTACCGGCAAGTCTCTTTACTCATGTCGTAATGCATGATCCCGTGATCAACCACTTGATCACATTGAGCTCATTATGATGATGCATTACCGAGTGGGCCCAGAGATACCTCTCCATCATACGGAGTGACAAATCCCAGTCTCGGTTCATGCCAACCCAACAGACGCTTTCGGAGATACCTGTAATGTACCTTTATAGTCACCCAGTTACGTTGTGACGTTTGGCAAACCCAAGGCACTCCTACGGTATCCGGGAGTTGCACAATCTCATGGTCTAAGGAAATGATACTTGACATTCAGAAAAGCTACAGCAAACGAACTACACGATCTTTGAGCTATGCTTAGGATTGGGTCTTGTCCATCACATCATTCTCCTAATGATGTGATCCCGTTATCAATGACATCCAATGTCCATAGTCAGGAAACCATGACTATCTTTTGATCAACGAGCTAGTCAACTAGAGGCTCACTAGGGACGTGTTGTGGTCTATGTATTCACACATGTATTACGATTTCCGGATAACACAATTATAGCATGAACAATAGACAATTGTCATGAACAAAGAAATATAATAATAACCATTTTATTATTGCCTCTAGGGCATATTTCCAACATAGAGGTGGTAAAATGACTCAGGAACCTTTGTATCTCGAGGGCCATCCTAAGAGAATTGAGAAAGATTCTCAGAGAAATAATATTGAGGCACCTAGTCCTTCTAAAAGGAAGAAAAATAAAAATGATAGGACTTTGCATGCTTCTAGTGAACCTGCTGTTGACACACCTGAGAATCCCAATGATATTTCTATTTCTAATGCTGAAACGCAATCTGGTAATGAACATGAACCTAGTGATAATGTTAATGATGATGTTCATGTTGATGCTCAACCTAGTAATAATAATGATGTAGAGATTGAACCTGTTGTTGATCTTGATAACCCACAATCAAAGAATCAACGTTATGATAAGAGAGACTTTGTTGCTAGGAAGCACGGTAAAGAAAGAGAATCATGGGTTCAGAAATCCATGCCTTTTCCTCCTAAACCATCCAAGAAAAAGGATGATGAGGATTTTGAGTGCTTTGCTGAAATGATTAGACCTATCTTCTTGCGTATGCGTTTGACTGATATGCTCAAAATGAATCCTTATGCTAAATATATGAAAGAAATTGTTAAAAATAAAAGAAAGATACTGGAAGCTGGAATTTCCACCATGCTTGCTAATTATACTTTTAAGGGTGGAATACCTAAGAAACTTGGAGATCCAGGAGTACCAACTATACCATGCTCCATTAAAAGAAACTATGTTAAAACTGCTTTATGTGATCTTGGAGCCGGTGTTAGTGTTATGCCTCTCTCTTTATATCGTAGACTTGATTTGCATAAGTTGACACCTACTGAAATATCTTTGCAAATGGCTGATAAATCAACTGCTATACCTGTCGGTATTTGTGAGGATGTGCCTGTTGTGGTTGCAAACGTTACTATTTTAACGGACTTTGTTATTCTTGATATTTCTGAGGACGATAGTATGTCTATTATTCTTGGAACACCCTTTTTGAATACTGTAGGGTCTATTATTGATTGCACCAAAGGCAATGTCACTTTTCATGTTAATGGCAATGAGCATACAGTACACTTTCAGAGGGAACAACCTCAAGTTCATAGTATAAACTCTATTGGAAAAATTCCATCGATTATTTTTGGAGGTTTTGAATTTCCTCTTCCTACTGTCAAGAAGAAATATGATATTCTTATTTTTGGGGATGTGCATATCCCCGTTGAGGTAACCTAGTGTTATTCGAAAATTCTCCGGTTCCATGTTACTCAGAATGAGTTTGTTAACAAGACCTAATCAACCTTTTTAGTGGATTCCTTTTGATGAGAATGAGATGGATGAATTTAGAAAACACGACTCTCTGTACCCTCTTTTTACTTTTTGTTATTTAGTTGAAATAAAGAAAAAATAGTATATTCTATCTGTTTTTTGAATTGTCAATGCAATAAAAAATACCCCAAAAATAAAAGTTCTCCAAATGCCCTGAAAATTAAATATGATTTTTTCTGGAATATTTGAGAATATCTGGCACTGAGAACACAGCAGGGGGAGCAAGCACCTGGCCATGAGGGTCCAGGGCGCGCCCCACCCCCTAGGCGCGCCCCCTGCCTCATGGGCCCACGGTGGCTCCCCTCCACTTATTCCATCTACCACACACCCCTTCTTCCTCCCACAAAAATCACCAACCAGCTCAAACCCGAGTCCAAGCTCATTTTGCTGCCATTTTCGATCTCCTTGCTCAAAGGTCCATTCAAAAAACTGCTTTGGGGGATTGTTCCTTGGTATGTGACTCCTCCAATGGTCCAATTAGTTTTTGTTCTAGTGCTTTATTAATTTCATATTTTTCTGCTTAGGTGACCCTGTTCTTGAGCTTGCATGTCAAACTTATATGGTTAAAAGTAGTTTTAATGCATGATATATCCTCTAGGCACTTGTGGGAGTAGTTGCTATCAATTTAGTTGAGTTTGGTTCACTTTTATTTTGAAGTTACTAAAATTTCAGAAGTTTTTCAGAGGAAGAAATATGTTTAGGAAAATGTACCAAGGTGGTCCTTCAAGGAAGCAAGGACCCATGCTCGCAATACGCGATGCCGATGATGAACCACCAAGGGAAGCTCAGGTGCGGGCTTGTGAATGGCCGTCAGAGGACTTTATGGACCGAGCAGGAATCAAGGAAGAATTTAACGCATATGTGCATAATGCCGATCTTGAGAGCTTCGAGGCAGATAAGTGCCGCCAATACCACTATCTCACTGATTCCTTTGTGAGGAGGTTTGAATTTTCATCATCACGCAGTTCTCAAACTGTCCTGTTTGATCTTTATGAAAATTCTTATACTATGGATTTAGAGGATTTTAACACTGCTTGCAAACTTCCACAATGGGGTAGTCCTAATGAACCTCGCAAATCTGAATTTAGAGATTTTCTTGCTAGTATAACTATGGGGGAATCTAGAGACATAACATAAGCTACCATAGGGAGCATTCATTTTCCTGCTATGCATTATTTTGCTCTCTTCATAGGTAGATGCAGTAATGGTAAAGATGAAGCATGTCACATGTGTGTGCCTGATCTTAGCGTTCTCAGAAGCACTGTTTTAGGAGATAAACAGTACAACTTGGGGGCTATCATTGCACGTAGGTTGCATAATAATCGTATTCATGGAGATTTCTTTGGTGGAATTTATGCAACCTGTCTAGATAATTTTCTTGATATACCCATACGTGGGTATGATATTGAGTTGCCTCCTGTTTATTTAGATTATGAGGCCATGGTTCGTCATCAGTTGGTTGAGAGGAATGATTAGTTCCTCTAGTACAGACTAATCTTTGACAGATGATGCACCTATCACGTCGCTCTCCCTGCTCCTGCTCTCTTTGACTCTCAGGCAAAAGGGAGATATGTTATAACCAGGGAAGAGGCGGACGAGTATAAGAGGAGGATGGAGACGGCCCGTCTCCAAGCGGCAACTCATGAGGCAATAGCTGTTGCATCTCAGTACAACCCCAACTATAACTTTGGATATCCACCAGGCCAGCCGTGGCCATAGACCAACTTAGGCCAAAAGCCTGAGCTTGGGGGAGTACGTATTTCTCACTGACATTATATTCATGTTCACACACTCATTGCTAGTTGTCGGTGCTCATACTTTTTCATTGTACTATCTATGCTAGTTTATTTTCTGTTTTAAGCTTTCTTCTTGTGTGTTTGATAAACCTTAAGAAAAATAGAAAAATTTAGTTGTAGATTTTAATTAGTTTACTTTCCATGCTTGTAGTAGTAATTAAAAAGAAACCCCAAAAAGATTTCTCGTTCTTCTTTTGCTTGTTGGGAGCTTTCTTGTGTAAATAGTTTTATTTCTTTCTTGTTCTTTGGGGGTCGATAGGAGAAGACCGTAATGAAAATGTTGAGTGGCTCTTATATGCATTATTGTTGATCTAACAAAGAGCCCATATTACCTTGCCTTCTCTCTTGAATTGAATACTTGCAGATTCCAGCTTAGTCCAATGCACGTGCACTATTATTATTATCATCCACACTATTCGGTCATGCAAGTGAAAGGCAATAATGATGATTATATGATGAACTTATTGAGATGAGAAAAGCTGGTATGAACTCGACCTCTCTTGTTTTTGTAAATATGATTAGTTCACCGTTCATGATTCAGCCTATTATGAATAAACTTGTTTGCAATGACAATTAGAGATTATAGTTGCTTATGCCATGCTTAATTAGCTAGGAGTTTATAATGGTTTATCTTGCATGCCAACATGCAATTAAAATGGTTGTGATGTGGTATGATAGGGTGGTATCCTCTTTTAAACGATTCGAGTGGCTTGACTTGACACATGTTTACGCATGTAGTTGAAACAAAATCAACATAGCCTCTACGATATTTATGTTCATGGTGCATTATATCCTACTCATGCTTGCATTAGGTGTTGATTAATTCTAATGCATGTTCATGACTGTTGTCGCTCTCTAGCTGGTCGCTTCCCAGTCTTTTGCTAGCCTTCACCTGTACTAAGCGGCAATACTGCTTGTGCATCCAATTCCATAAACCCAAAGTTATTCCATATGAGTCCACCATACCTACCTATATACGGTATCTACCTGCCGTTCCAAGTAAATTTGTATGTGCCAAACTCTAAACCTTCAAATAAACATTATGTTTTGTATGCTCGAATAGCTCATGTATCAACTAGGGTTGTCCGTATCTTCCATGTTAGGCGGGTTATTCTCAATAGGAGTGGACTCCGCTCCTCACTCATGAAAAAATGGCTGGTCACCAGGATGCCCAGTCCCATGCTTTATGCAAATCAAATCAAAATAATTGCAAACAAAACTCCCCCGGGACTGTTGTTAGTTGGATGCACTCGTTGTTTCAACCAAGCCATGGATTGATGCTTGTTGGTGGAGGGGAAGTATAAACTTTACCATTCTGTTTGGGAACCGCCTATAATGTGTGTAGCATGGAAGATATCGCCATCTCTCGGTTGTTATGTTGACAATGAAAGTATACCGCTCAAAATATTATTCATATCTATTTCAAAACCAAGCTCTAGCACCTCTACAAATCCTTGCTTCCCTCTGCGAAGGTCCTATCTATTTACTTTTATGTTGAGTCATCACCCTCTTATTAAAAAGCACCAGCTGAAGAGCACCGATGTCATTTGCATTCATTACTGTTAGTTTACATTGAGTATGACTTGACTGGATCTCTTTTACCATGAATTATAATGTCTAGTCAGTCCTTGATCTTTAAAGGTGCTCCGTATTTATGTTTTGCGGTCTCAGAAAGGGCTAGCGAGATACCATCCTGTTATATCATATCATGATTGTTTTGAGAAAGTGTTGTCATCCGAGATTTATTGTTATTGCTCGCTAGTTGATTATGTCATTGATATGAGTAAACATGAGACCTAAATATTATTGTGAATATGGTTAGTTCATAATCTTTGCTGAAAACTTGAATGCTGGATTTACATATTTACAACAACAAGAGCAAACAGAGTTTGTAAAAGTTTTTCTTTATCACTTTTAGTTTATCAACTGAATTGCTTGAGGACAAGCAAAGGTTTAAGCTTGGGGGAGTTGATACGTCTCCGTCGTATCTACTTTTCCAAACACTTTTCCCTTGTTTTGGACTCTAACTTACATGATTTGAATGGAACTAACCTGGACTGATGCTGTTTCAGTAGAATTGCCATGGTGTTATTTTTGTGCAGAAATAAAAGTTCTCGGAATGACCTGAAAATCAACGGAGAATTATTTTGGAATATATAAAAAATACTAGAAGGAAGATCCACGTCAGGGGGGCTCCACCTGTCCACGAGGGTGGGGGCGCGCTCTACCCCCTAGGCGCGCCCCCTGCCTCGTGGGCCCCCTGACGCTCCACTGACCTCAACCTTGACTCCATATATTCACTTTCGGGGAGAAAAAAACCAGGGAGAAGGATTCATCGCGTTTTACGATACGGAGCCGCCGCCAAGCCCTAAACTCTCTCGGGAGGGCTGATCTGGAGTCCGTTCGGGGCTCCGGAGAGGGGAATCCGTCGCCATAGTCATCATCAACCATCCTCCATCACCAATTTCATGATGCGCATCGCCGTGCGTGAGTAATTCCAACGTAGGCTTGCTGGACGGTGATGGGTTGGATGAGATTTATCATGTAATCGAGTTAGTTTTGTTAGGGTTTGATCCCTAGTATCCACTATGTTCTGAAATTGATGTTGCTATGACTTTGCTATGCTTAATGCTTGTCACTAGGGCCCGAGTGCCATGATTTCAGATCTGAACCTATTATGTTTTTATCAATATATGAGAGTTCTTGATCCTATCTTGCAAGTCTATAGTCACCTACTATGTGTTATGATCCGGCAACCCCGAAGTGACAATAATCGGGACCACTCCCGGTGATGACCGTAGTTTGAGGAGTTCATGTATTCACTATGTGTTAATGCTTTGGTCCGGTACTCTATTAAAAGGAGGCCTTAATATCCCTTAGTTTCCAATAGGACCCCGCTGCCACGGGAGGGTAGGACAAAAGATGTCATGCAAGTTCTTTTCCATAAGCATGTATGACTATATTCAGAATACATGCCTACATTACATTAATGAATTGGAGCTAGTTCTGTGTCACCCTATGTTATGACTGTTACATGATGAACCACATCCGGCATAATTCTTCATCACCGATCCATTGCCTATGAGTTTTCCATATATTGTTCTTCGCTTTTGTTACTTTTTTGTTGCTATTGTTATCATCACTACAAAACACCAAAAATATTACTTTTGCTACCATTACCTTTTACCACCGTTACCACTACTATTATGTTACTTTGCTACTAAACACTTTGCTGCAGATATTAAGTTTTCAGGTGTGGTTGAATTGACAACTCAGCTGCTAATACTTGAGAATATTCTTTGGCTCCCCTTGTGTCGAATCAATAAATTTGGGTTGAATACTCTATCCTCGAAAATTGTTGTGATCCCCTATACTTGTGGGTTATCAGTACCCACGAGTGATGTGGAGTCGGGTTGACCTGGAAGGTGCCCGCGAGATACTTACGAGGCGTGGCCGAGCATTCTTAGCCCTTGCCGCAAGTACTCGAGACGGGGCGACGGGGTCATATCTTTCGTGAGTCTCTGTTCGCGACCGCACTACCAACGCACTAACGGTTTGGATATTTGATCCAAGGGGCCTCTGGCCTGATAGCACTAACCATCATGTGGGCATTGTATAGGCGTTATGCGTCGTATACATCAGCCGAAACTTATTAGACGTCAGCGACTGAGCGGCGCATGCCGGGTTGGACTGGTAAGCTCCTGCCTTTTTAAAGAGGTAGCTAGGTCTACTCACCGGGCGCCCACGCAACGTGCAGGAGTTCCCGGGGCGATGGCCCAAGACCCCTGGGGCATAGGTTTAGTCCGGCGTGCTTGACCTCTCTATTAAGCCTAGGTCGGGTTGCGGCCTATTGTTTGGCCGAGGCCGGGCATGACCCAGGAAAGTGTGTCCGGCCGGAGTTAATCGAGCATGGTGGGTAAGTTGGTGCACCCTTGCAGGAAAGAAAACATTTATCGATAGCCTGTCCAACGGTAACGGACACTTGGAATTGTATCCCGATCGATACAACTAGAACTGGATACTTAAGGTGATAACTGGATAGTATGGCTCTAGGATTGCTTTCTCGCAGGGAGTCGAGAAAGGATCTCTGGCCGAGGTTGATAACACTACTACTGCTTTATATTATGTTGATCTGTACTCTTCTATATGCTGCAAGATGCTCGAAGATGCTTGAAGATGCTAGTCTTCGATAGGCTAGGCTTTCCCCTTCTCTTCTGGCATTCTGCAGTTTAGTCCATAGATACAGCCCATTTTCTTTGATATAGATGCATACTTAGTTTAGATCTGATGTAAGTCTTGCGAGTACTTTGGATGAGTACTCACAGTTGCTTTGCTACCTCTTTTTCCCATATACCCAATTGTTGCGACCAGATGACGGCTCCCAGGAGTCAGACGACACCACTGATGACTATTACTACCCCGAGGGTGCCTACTACTACGTGATGGCCGCTGACGACCTGGAGTAGTTAGGAGGCTCCCAGGCAGGAGGCCTTGCCTTTTCGATCAATGTTGCTTTTGTGCTAGCCTTTTTAAGGCAAAACTTGTCTAACTTATGTCTGTACTCAGATATTGTTACTTCCGCTGACTCTTGTGTATTCGAACTTATGTATTCGAGCCCTCAAGGTCCCTGGCTTGTAATATAAAGCTTGTATTATTTCAATTTGTGTCTAGGTTGTGTTGTGATATCTTCCCGTGAGTCCTTGATCTTGATCGTACACATTTACGTGTATGATTAGTGTACGATTGAACCGAGGGCGTCACATAGCCGCCGGCATTTTCCGCACCTCACAGCCCTGCGGAACCCTAGGCAGTGCGATAGCAGTGGATCCCGGCCGAGACGGGATGGCGGCGGAACGTGTGGAGGCGGATGCGGCCCCAGACCCCAAGCGCGACATTGCCAAGCTCATCAACTATGTCGGGGTAAGCACTCCCCACTCTAGTTTCATTGTTTGCCTCTACCACCTTGGTGCTTCATGCCCGGTGTCGCATGGGTTGCGGATTTGTGTACTGTTAGATCGTTACGAGATCGAGTGCTCGGCCAGGAAAAGATGTTGGTTTTCTCATGTTGACGAAGTGGGGAATTTTCGGCCTACCAACGCTCAATTTTGAGGGAGAACAGTATAAAGAAAAATGTGTTTTTCTCGAGCTCTAAAAAGGAAATTTCTGCGTGTTTATTTTAGTTCAAGGGGAATGGTGGGATGATCAAACGCTAAGGCCCTCCAGAGATCACAGGCTCTGGCTTGCATCCATTTTACTGCTTCAGGGTGAGTAGATAACCAAGGTCACAAATGAGCGTCACAACCCTTTGAAGACTATGTGGCACTGTTCTTTCCACATGCCTCTGATAGGATAAGTTCATAAGTATGATGAGAGTCGCTTTATCATTTCTTTGATCAGACGTTAAATTTTGCCTCCTAGATTGCAACAAGAAGTTCATGTCTTCAGCTGGAACCTAGGACAGGGTTGAGCTCTAGCTTGATTGTGTAGTTGCGGCAATAAATGTTCATACATCGTTGAAAACATGAAAGCATAATAGTCAGACATGCAATGTTGCTGGGTAATTGTTGTGCCATGCATCCGTCAACAAAGGGCCACAGTGCATATTATTATGTTCCAAACCTATGCACAGTTCAATTTTTTGACGTGTGCTTGAGGAGATGTTTAACTTGCATCCGTTCAAAAGCTGCAACTCCGTTCATTTTAGTATGTTTCAAAGAGAAATGTCTAACAGCTCCCGGGTGCCCCTACACCCTCATGAATAGTAAATTCATATAAAATTGAAAAAAATCAAAAAAATCTGAAACTTTCAAGGATCAAAGATTTGATGTTCCTGCAAAGTTTTAGCGACAAATAACCTTTGTGGAGCCCTCACCAAAAAAACAAAATCACTGCTAAAAAATGTACATAAACTTTGAACAATGATTTTGTTTTTTATTGGAGTGCTCTTCGAATGTTATTTTTAGCTAAAACTTTTCAGGATCATCAAAAGTTTCATGATGTTCAATGTCCCAAAGTTTCAGATTTTTTTATTTCTTTTGCATTTGTTTTGAATTTACTGTTCATAGAGGGCCGGTTAGAATTATCCAAGCTTCTCAAAACCTCCATGAAACCAACAAGCCATACCCAGTACAACTCAAATCTGTGTCTGGAATGGATGGGTTTTTAGTCCAAACCTACTCCCGCGTTCACAAATATAAGATGTTCTAACTTTTTTTTAAACCGGATGTATATAGATATATTCTGGGAGCGGATTGACAACTGTCCAGATGCCGGAGAGGGTAATACATACAAAGCCAGTCGCTGCTAATATTTCAGATCCGAACCACAAAACGACATTTTAACATGAGGTGAACCGCAGAATCCGGTTCGCGCTTCAATAAGTGGCACATGCCGCAATTAGGCCAATTACGATGCTGAAGTCGATAGGCGGTCTAGACACATTCTTGCAGTAATAATGATTTCAACATATCCTCCTTTTGTTTTGGTTGAAGTAATCTTCACTCTGAAGCTTATAACACCACAAAAAAAAGGAAAAAAAGTATACACATATAAGACTGACAGTGGCACTAACACATCTATTAACAAACACACAAGCACGACCACACGCGCATGAGTTGGACCCCTAAACATCAAATCATACACCTAGTACACACCACGTGTATAGGTCTCTCTTATATAACACTTCAAAGCATACGATGTGTGTCGTGTGGATGTGGTTAGTGCTCATGTATGTGGACGTCAGATGCTGAAGCGAGCCGACCAGGGCTCTATCTCTTGATCATGCTGGCAACGACGGCCATGCGCGGCCTCTTGCACACGGCGCGCAGGAAGAAGAAGACGCCGACGACGGTGGGCAGCAGAACGGCGGAGAAGACGACCTTCTCCACCCAGTCCGTCCGCGTCATAACCAGCGCCAGCAGCGGGCAGCACGCGACCGCCGTCAGCAGCAGCTGCAGAGGCACCCAAACCTGCAGCGGATGGAACACCTATGTGAGCCACACGTTTCCGAGTAGATATCTGTCGTCTATCTATGCGTGTGTGTGTGGACGTACGTAGTTCGGCATCTTGCGATCGTCGTCGTCGTCTTCTCCGCCGGAGGCAGCGGAGGACCTTGGCCGGGCGCCGAAGTTTGCTGGTGGCGCAACGACGACGATGACTACGGACCCGGGCCTGGACCCCCTCTCCAAGTCCGGCGGCTCGTCTCCTTCCTTGGCCATCGGGCGACGACGATGGCGACGGCGCCGGACGCGAGTTTTTCGGGTGCCAACGACCTAGGTTAATAGCCTGTAACAACTTTCCTCTGCGATATATTATTAACCGAAGAGAGCAAAAACAAGCGGAAGCCCCTTGCGGTAGTATATGAGTATGGACGCCGGATCGAGGGCCAGCAACTAGATTTCCATACCGCGTTTAGTTAGAAATTCCGATGCCGCGTTTAACTAGATTCCTCCAAAAAAAAAAAGGCGCCGCGTACCACTTGGATTACTGTCTCCTCTCCTCACAAGGGATTGACGCAAGGGGATTTGATGTCTTCTCTCCTTTTTAATATAGTTGGTTGATATGTTGACCATTTTTATAGACAGGGTCAAGGAAAACGGTCAAGTGGATGGACTTGTGCCTCATCTGATTGATAGAGAAGTTTCCATTTTACAGTACGTTGACGAACACTATTCTTATAGGCAGCAATTTTTGCGGAGTATGTGGATACGGCTACGGCTATAGGGAAAGGTCATCTATAAACATTGTTATCGGTCTGCTAATCAAGCAGCTCATGTGTTCGGCCACTCCGATCCAATGCACCGGCGACCACATTGCTACGATCGCCGCGGAGATGCAGTGACCCTTTGCTCACTTCCCTATCCCCTACCTCGGGCTGCCCCTCTCTGTTCGCAAGGCTTCTTCCGCGAGTTTGCAGCCGATCATCGACAAGCTTGGACGCAAGCTCTCCACATGGCGAGCATCCATGCTCTCTAAGGGAGATCGCCTATCCCTTGTGCGCCATGTCCTCAGTGCCATTCCTACTTACTTTCTCACCGCCATCGCCTTCAACACCACTGCCATCAAGAACGTGAACCGGATCATCCGAGGATTTCTTTGGGCAGGATCTGATAAGGCCAATGGTGGCCAGTGCCTCGTCAACTGGCAGGCGTCTGCCGACCCATCTCTCTGGGTGGCCTAGGCATCCGTGACATTCAACGTACAGGCATTTCTTTCCGTGTTCGCTGGCTTTGGCTGCAGCGTACTGACGCCTCTCGTCCCTGGAGCCACCTCCATATCCCCCATGACGCGGACGCAAGTGCTATTTTCAGAGCCTCCACGACGTGGCAGCTAGGTTCTGGAGATGCTTGCAGGTTTTGGACCGACCACTGGGTCGACGGCAGGTCTGTGGCCGAGATCGCTCCCCTTGTTCTCGCTCTCGTCCCCAGGCGTCTTCAGAAGGAACGTTGTGTACGTGACGGCCTACTTCAGCGCTCTTGGGTGCGGGACATCAGAGGGGCGCTTGGGCCGGCAGCCATGGTGCAGTACGTCGAGCTTTGGCGCCTGCTGCGGCACACTCTTCTCACCAGCGAGCCAGACAAGCTGCGTTGGCGGTGGACTTCCTCCGCTACTTACACTGCGAGTTCCTGCTACAAAGCTTTATTCATTGGAGCTTGTGAAGACCCCTTCTGGCGGCTCACCTGGCGTCCTTGGGCCCCCCTACGAGTCAAGTTTTTTCTATGGCTAGCCATGCAAGACCGCTGCTGGATCGCGGAGCGCCTCGCTCGCCGCGGACTGCCCCATGACGGTGCCTGCGTCCTGTGCGACCAGGAGGAGGAGACCATGCATCATCTACTTGTCGGATGCTCTTTCTCTCGCCAAGTTTGGCACGAGATCCTCGGTTGGGCACGTGTGCCCATCGGCCTCCCTGCCCCGGACACGCCTTTTCAGCTGTGGTGGCAATCCTCTCTCGACCTCGCGTCGAGTCCTATGCGCAAGGGTCTATCCTCCCTCGTCATCCTTTCTGCTTGGTGGATTTGGAAACACCGCAACGCCTGCATATTTGACGGAGCGACACCATCAATCACCTTCACCTCTGAGACCGTCAAGGACGAGGCACGCCTGTGGGCAAAGGCGGGCGCCACCGGACTACAACACATTCTCCCCGGCGCTTAGCCTCTAGTTTAGGTAGTGGGGCTGAGCATCCCCTTTCTGTTGTGCTCCTTCGCTTGTACACCATGCCTAGTGCGTACATGGACTCGTTAGCGTTGTAACCCCATGCTTGTACTCCTTCTTCTATCAATACAAAGATACGCAGCTTGCGTATTCGTGGAAAAAAAAGCAGCTCATGTGCTAGCGAATCATAGTTATTGTAATAAGATCTTTTCTTTTTGGTTGCACGAGCCACCTGACGTTTTGGTCAGCAAGCTCGCAGACGATGTATCTATTATTTGATTGTAATAAAGATAGTCATGATGGCTTTTTCTATAATAATAAAAGGCAGCGCCCTTGTTTGCTTGCGTGCCACATTGTTCCCCTGTTACATTTGTTGTGTCGATGGTCCGCCGCGTTTATTCGAATTTGAATCAAATAAACGATTAATGCTGGACTTCTTCGAGAACAAATTGCACGCTGCAATTGAATTTTGCAGGACACACACAGAGTTAACATCAAATCTATTTCATCGTGGCATTGCACTTTATACGAGTTTTTTTGGAGTAGCTGAAACCACTAGTTTTGGAAACCCCATTAAAAACTATGAGCGGAGAACATAGGAGCTCCTCCCCTACAAAATTAGGGTTCCTCCGCCTTCCGTCGGCGCTGCTGTCGGTCCGGCTTACCTCCGGTGGCCTTAGGACCATGGGACGCGGTGGATCCTGGCCCTTACTGTGTCAGGCTTCGTTTTTTAATGTGTTTTCAAGTTTTGTTAGGGTTTGTGTCCTGCTCAGGATGGCGAGACGGCGCGACTCCCTGAAGATGGAATAAGGTTCTCCTCGCCTAGTCCCCGCTTTGTTGGTGCATCTAGTATCTTCGGTGGGCGTGTGGAAGTGTGTCTCCAGCGGATCTGCCTTTGGTGGATCTACTCGGATCTGTTCGGCGTTCGTCTAATTTTGTGTGTGTCTTCATGTTGAATTCTTTCGGTCTATGCTACTCTTCATCAGCGGAGGTTGTTGTTCTGGTGCGCCGGTCCTATGGGGCCTCATCACGACGACTTTTCGATTGTCTACTACAACAAGTTTTGTCCAGCTCCTGTGAGGGAGGGACGATGACAACGGTGTGTCTTTGGCTCGCTTTAGTACTTGTAGTCATCACTAGGTGGTCTATGAATCTGAATGTAATTTATTTTTTTATGGTGTTTGGTGTACTGACATGATTAAAGATGAATAGATTGAATGTTTTCTCACAAAAAAAGAAAAATTGTGAAATTTCAGTACTTTTAGGCATTGACGTGAAAAAAATGCCATATAAACATTTACTAGTCTTTTTTTCCTTGGACACTCCTTGATAAACACTTCCTAGCTGACGTCTGACATGATCAATTCAATGTTGAACTTTGCATTTATTTCCTTCTCAATGTATACAACCATGTAATGTTAATGAAAATTGTCGTCTATTTTATTTCAAAGACACGTCTTGATAAGGTTCACTGCTGGAAAAGCTCGCTCTATAGTTACAATTGACACCGAAAGAGTGATGACAAACCGCAGTAATCTATGAAAGATTGGATACGCATAAGCCTTTCATGTTTTATGTAATCCAATTGTCAAATCAGCAAGTGATGACAAAGAATTCAGTTGTGGATGGTTGCAGACATCTAATCGATAGTGTGTAAGTTGTGACTCCAGGTGAGCCTCCTCCTGACTAGAAAAAGCTGTTGGATAGAATTTTTACACAAGCCTACGAATCGTTGACATGTCAAATGACTCATGCCTTGGATCCAAGGGTGCAGAGAGTGTCATAAGCCCTGTAGTCTGAACGCTAAAACAGTCATTTAGCCCAACCAACTGCCGATCTATTGCCACACTGAACACATCTGCTGAAAGAACATGCGGTGTCCCCATGTTTGGTTTTGGTAATTGATGACAATCTCTATGGACTAATGGTTTCCTTGAGTTATATTTGAAGGTTTTGTCCATAGGCTTTTCTTGGAGTGCATGTGTTGTTTTTAAGGAGAGTTTGTGTCGACCAAGGTGTATTCAAGGAATTATCCAAAGATTGGTCATGTGAGAGTTGAGCTTATTGTAAGCATGTCTTGAAGAAGAAGATTGTGTGATCATTCATGTCTACCTTCAAGACATCATCCAAATAAAGAGAATTGGAAAGGTTCAAGGTTGATCAAGACTAAGTCAAGAGTGAATCAAGTTGATCAACTCACAAAGCGCAGAAGATGTACCGAGAGGGATCAAGTGACCCCATGGTATGGTAATAGTTGTCAATTACGCTTTGTGTACTAACCCATGGTCTTCGTGAGAGTTCTTTGTGGGGTTAGGTTGCGGTGTGCAAGTTCAAGTGGAGCATCACGAAGAGATCAAATGCTTGAAGCTTGCCGTCCTTTGTGGTGATAATGGACTTGTGAAGATGTGCGGAAGAGTGGCTCACCCATAGTGGAGTATGGGGAGCAATCAACTAGTATTCATCGAGTCAACACAATCAAGAAAGGTGGTCCAACTTGAGGGAGTCAAGTTTGTCATCATCTAACTCAAGTGGACCATGTGCAAGGCAAAGGTTTGCCCTTGATAGGTTTTCTATTTTACCGGTCTCATGATGGTAGTTGGGAGACCGGGTTATAGGATCGATTGCCGTACTATCAAGGGGGGCTCTCGATGAGTAGCTTGATCCTATCGTTCGTAGAGAGCTCAAACCATTGCATCCTTGCATCATTTTTCTTGGTTCTTGTTTGGTTCTCTTTATGAGTCTTAGAGCTTATGGTCATCTTGATGACAAGCTTGAGTTCATCGAAAACGGAGTTCGCATGCATCTTCTATGATGTTTTCGATGTTGGAGGTTTTGCCGATTCTTCTCAGTTGTTTCACTCCTCTTTTTGTTAGGCATATCTCCACTGCATCTTCTATCATTTTGCTGTTTTGATGCTACTCGTCGTCTTGTTTCCAACAAGCTTGAGTTTGCTCAATTCGGAGCTCATATGCAGAAGTTATGGTAGTTCTGGTTTTCTTGAGTGTGGTTTTGTCAGGGTCCTAGCGGTAGTACCGTGGTACCCAGTGGTAGTACCGCTGAGGGGTCACAAGCGGCAGTACCGCTCCCCAGCGGTAGTACCGCTGAGGGGTCACAAGCGGCAGTACCGCTCCGCAGCGGTAGTACCGGCGGTGACTCTGCAGCAGTACTACCGCTGGCTTACCAGGTCCCTACCGCGTTGATTCGAGGGGTCTTTTTCTGTGTCGGATTGTGCGGTACCTCGCTGCGGCAGTAGTGCGGCAGTACCGCTCCTTAGCGGCAGTACCGCCCTTCCTCCGCGGTAGTACCGCCCGGTTCCCTCTTTCCCTTTACCCTTCGCTCTGCGCGGCAGTACCGCCGAAGGGAGCGGTAGTACCGCTTAACCCAGCGGTAGTACCGCTGTCTCCTGCGGTACTACCGCCCCAAGGTTCATGTTTTGTTGCTCTTTTCCCCTGTTTCTTCCGCCTGAGCGGTAGTACCGCTCATGGAGCGGTAGTACCGCTCGTGTGCGGGCTGAGCACATAACGGTTGGATTTTCCCCCTCCTATAAAAGGGGGTCTTCTTCCCCAATGAACCTTATCCTTTGAGCTCATATTCTTCCCCCATTGTTGACCTTCTTTGAGCTTGCCAACTCTCAATCCCTCCATGGATTCTTGCTAGTTTTTGAGGGAAAAGAGAGAGGAGATCTAGATCCACATTTCCACCAATCACTTTCTCCTCTATGTGAGGGGAACCCCTTGGATTTAGATTTTGGAGTTCTTTGTGTTCTCTTTCTTGTTCTTCCTCTCATTTTCCTCCCTAGAATTAGTTGTTTCGGTGGGATTTGAGAGAGAAGGACTTGGGCACTCCGTGTGCCCTTGCCATTGCATTTGGTGCATCGGTTTGAGTTCTCCACGTGATACGTGGAAGTTACAAGTTGAGAAGCTTATTACTCTTGGGTGCTTGGTACCCTTGAGCTTGTTCCTTTTGGGTGCTTGGGCGCCCTAGACGGTTGTTGGTGTTCGGAGCTCAATCATTGTGGTGCAAAGCTCCGGGCAAGAGTCGGGGTCTCCAATTAGGTTGTGGAGATCGCCCCGAGCAATTTGACGGGTACCGGTGACCGCCCCCAAGGGTTGCCAAAGTGTACGGGTTCGGTGACTGCCCCCAAGGGTTGCCATTTGTACGGGTTCGGTGACCGCCCTCAAGGGTCCCTTAGTGGAATGACGGCATCTTGCATTGTGCGAGAGCGTGAGGAGATTACGGTGGCCCTAGTGGCTTCTTGGGGAGCATTGTGCCTCCACACCGCTCCAAACGGAGATTAGCATCCGCAAGGGTGTGAACTTCGGGATACATCATCGTCTCCTTGTGCCTCGGTTATCTCTTACCCGAGCCCTTTACTTATACACTTTAATTTGTGATAGCCATATTGTTTCTTGTCATATATCTTGCTATCACATAGTTGCTTATCTTTCTTAGCATAAGTTGTTGGTGCACATAGGTGAGCCTAGTTGTTTTAGGTTTTGTGCTTGGCAAATTAACCGCTAGGTTTATTTCGCATTTGTTCAAGCCTAAACCATAATTATTTTAAAGCGCCTATTCACCCCCCCCTATAGGCGACATCCACGATCTTTCATCTGCTTTCTAGTAGTGAAGCACCGTGATGTTATCGTGTTTATTTTGAGACTTGGTCGCATCAACATACCTACGAATTACAATACGATATATGTGTTAAAGTAAAGCAATTGTGACTAACATTATTCTACTACATAGAGCAAAAGGGACATACTTGCAACTCATATTGGGGATCTCAACTTTTCCAAAAACCAAGGCAAAGGATTTACCTCATATATTAATTAAGAAAGAATAAAGTTTTTACACTAGGCCGGTAAGTAAAAAGTGGTGTTACTCTCCCGGCATTATAGTACCCAGTTTCTTAGCCTTGGCGATGACCTAGGTGAGGGCTTCACTCTTGATGTTGTTTAGCAGAATTGGGGGTGGCACGCTCTTGTTGCGGAAAATGCGGGCATTACTCTCATTCCAAATGGTCTATCCAATGACTGTGATGAGGGATGCCATGGCTTTCCTGTTGGGAGTGCTCAAACTCGATTGGCTCACCCACCAATACTTAATGGAGTCCTGAAGGTGCCATACCAAAGTGTCAAGGTTGTCGAGGTTTAGCCGCCCGTTGACCAAATTCCAAAGGCGAAAGGTGAAATGACACTTGACAAGAGGTGTGGCCCAGAGTCAGGCTCCCGTTTGCAGAGGGGGCCAAGATGGCAATTCGTCCATCCCCGGCGTGCTAAGCGATCAGCAGTCCATCTGATCCTGGATGGCAAGCCACGCGAAGAACTTCACCTTGAGCGGTGCCCAGGCTTTCCACACTGTGTGATCCATAGGAGAGTAGAAGGTTCCGAAGAATTGTGCCGAGCAAGCAGATGCCGCTGAGTATTGACCATCCGTAGTGTGCTTCCAAGAGGTCCCGTCCTCCGCATGCTCCTCTAGGTGGAAATCTGAAACGAGCATATGAAGCTCCACAAATTGGTGGATGTGAGCCATAGTGAAGTTGGTAGTCATCTTTATTTTGGAGATCCATGAACCCTTGTTCAGTGCTTCCCTGACCTTCCAGTTTGTTCTTCATACAAAAGGACTTAACCTCCTCTATAAGAGGTTCCAAACCTTCTTCTCTTAGATCAGCGAGTAGCACCTGAGTGTTCAAGAGTGTTTGGCACAAGACATCTGTGATTTTCATAATCTTCTCCATAAGGTGCAAAATGAATACATAATCAAATGAGACGATTATCCTTATGGCGCCTCCAGGCTCCAGCATCTCCACGGAAATATTGTGTGACCGAATGATTGGTTGCTATATTTCGTAGGACTATAACTGTAGCAGCAAACGTCTTCCCAAGCTCTGAATTGACTCGAAGTGGGAACTCCATCTAGTGTCTCCTGGTCTATCCGGTTTGCCTCTTTACCCATATCAAACTCCCCCAGCTCAATTTCAGATGCAACCTCAGTGGCTTAATTTGCTAGTAACTCATCATTGTGTTTAGGTGATGCACTAATGGTATTTTATGATGAAATTAGCATGTTAAAAAAAATGCACTTCATGTACCTCCCGTGATGCTGCAACAAGAGCCAATATTGAAGTTGTTGTGCCATAAAATAAATGTAATATGCATAAGGACACTCCTTAAAAATGTAAAGTCTCCAATCCATCCCACTCTCCTCGCATGATGATGGCCCCGCCATAGCCTGACCTTTGGTACCTTGCACATTTAAATTATTATCTGCTAGGACGGTGCAAATTTTCTCCTTGAGAGTCAATGCAAGAGTGTCATTGACATGATTGACATCAAAGAAATGCTCCTGTATGAACCCTTCAGTATTAGGCAACGAGATGACCAATGCCACTTGCTCCTTTTGGATTGATCACGGCCTTGGTCAACCATTATACAAAATTTACTAGCAACAATTTCTTCTGTAATTATTCTTTGCACCTTCCCAGAAAGTATACTAAGATTTTCTTGTTGAACAGAATGAGAGGTTTAGTTTGACTTTCCAGGAGCATTTGCCAACAAAAAAACATTTTTCACCTCCTTGTTATAAGAAGCCAAAAGTTTAACTAGTTCAAGGGGATTACCCTGGTTAATGGATCTTGCAAAGTCATCATGGCCTCTAAAAGGACAAGCCTGAAATGATAACCACCTGTATCATATCACAGAAAAATTCTTGTTAGATGCTACAACATAACAAATATTTTAATTATTGTGACAGAAGTGTTGAGTAACGTGATTGTATTAGGAAATATAGGTTAGACTAGGAAATATTCTGGCTTGCTTTGTACTGCAAGTAGATCATGTACTCCTATATATATGCCCACGAGGCTCAAGCAATACAAAAAACTATTCCATCAATCCTCTCTCTCCCTTCTAACATGGTATCTATCGCAAGTCGATCCTAAACCCTAGCCGCCGCCGCTTCCGCACCCGCGCGCCGCCCCCGGGGCGGTCGGCCTCCATGACCGCCGACAGGGGCCGCGCCGCCGGTACCTAGGGTTCGTCCGCCGGCCGTGTTGGCCGGCTGCCCTAGAGAATCTTTTCTCGAGCCTTGCTCCAGGTTTTTTGGCTCTCTCGCCGGTCGTTTTGATCGACATTTTTCTTTTTGGTTTTTCTATCTAATCTTGATTGGTTTGCGTTGCCCGCCGCCGCCGTCGACCCCTGTGCGTCTCTACTCCGACCCCGGCGTGACTAGTCGGCCTCTCCTCCGACCCGGCGGCCACGCGCGCCGTGGCAGCCCGTCCGGGCCGGTCGCCGTTCGCGCGTCGGTCCGCCCGTTGCCCTGCGCCGGCTGTCACCGCCCTGCTCCGACCAGGACACATGCATCGCCCCGATCTGGCGGGCTCGCGCCATGCGACGGCCAATCATGGCCGTCACTCGCGCGTCGGCCCGTCCATCGATCCACGGCACCCGCCTCCGCCGCGTCTGCACAGCGGCCCAACGGCTACCTCGCCGACCTCGTTCTCGGCTGCGTCGGGACGGCTACGTCAGGCTTGTCGGCTGCCTCAACTCGGACGCTGCTACTCCGTTGGTCGCTCGGGCCTCGCTGCCCGGGCGCCGGCGCTGCTTTGACAGCCCGGGTGCCGGTGTTGATAAGCTCGTTCGCGACGTCCCACGGCGTCCGTTGTCGTCGGCTTCATCTCGGACTCCGCCGCCACCACGCCTCCACCGAGCGGCGTTCCCGACCTCGCGTGCGATCGGCTTGATCACCCGCTCGCCGCCGCGATCCGCCTTATCTACGCCGCGCGACCGACCTGGCCCGTCGGCTATGCGCGCCTCCGCGGGTCCGTGAAGATCATCCCCGAGTTCAGCGGGCCTCTCCATCGATCGAGCATCGGGCTGCCGCTGTGTCTCCCCGTCGGGCTGCAGTGCCGCCGCCCCGTGGTTCTTCTCGCGGCTGCATCGACTTGTGTGTCGCCGCTGCGTCGCCCCTTCAAGCCGTAGTGCCGCGATATGCGGTCCCCACCGCCACCCCGAGGTCGTCCCCGCGGTTGCACCGACTCGCGCGCCGCCGTTGCGTCGCCCCTTCGGGCCGCAGCGTCGCGACGCGCGGTCCCCGCCGTCGCCCCGACCCGCCTGCCGCTGCTGCGTCGCCCCTTCGGGCCGTAGCGCCGTGGCCCGCGGTTAGCTCCACCATCACCGTGCGTCGACCTCCCGTGGTATGCCGCGCCGTGTTCCTTGGCGTGGGAACGCCACCGTCCGTGCTGGTCTTCGTCACACTGTGAGGGTTCTTCGCCTACTTCGAGCATCGCCGCTGCGCTTCTAACCTGGCCGCCGCTGCCGTCAGGCCGCCGCCGCTGCTCTTCTTCGGCTGCCGCCGCCGCTACCCCCGTAGCTGCCGCATCCGCCCGTCCACCCCCTTCGTCTTTGTCCAGCACCAGCCCGTCGCCAGTGTCGCCGTCATCTACCCTGACCGCTTCATCTACTCCATCAACAGCGGGCGACATTGGCCTCACGCTGATTGGCGCCGCAACCGTCGTCGAGTCCTTCTCTGCTGGCCTCTCTGACTTCTTCGACATGGCGTACAGCTCGTGCAGGTCCCAGTCTTCGCATGCCCGGTGCTGGCAACACCGATGCGTGGCTTCATCCACGACGTGTCCCCGGGCCTGGCAAGCCTGGTCGGCGCTTCGTCAACTTCGTATTCGTCCATCTACGCATTCCCGGTGCTGGCAACACCGGTGCGTGTCTTCGTCCACGATGTGTCCCTGAGCTTGGCAAACCCGCTGCGACGCATCATCAACAACATCTTCTCCCCGGTGCACCACTACTTCGGCACCACTGCGCCCATGCTAACTCGGCGCCCCCTTGCGCCCGCGACTCCACGGCGACTTCCTCGACACCGGCTACCCTGACTCGACATCGACCACGGCATTCTTCGCACGGCTACCTCGACCACGGCTCCACCACCCACCCTCTCGGCTACATCGACAAACGGCACAAAGGGCTACCGCCTGCTTGAGCAACCTCGTTGGTTTCCACTCCAGCCACGACTCCGTGATGCGTCGACCGTTACGACTGTGGGGGGTGTCCGTCGGCTTGCCTTCGGATTCTTCTTCATTCTCACCGTCTGTGTTGCTACCGTTGTGACTGCAGGGGGATGTTGAGTAACGTGATTGTATTAAGAAACATAGGTTAGACTAGAAAATATTCTAGCTTGCCTTGTACTCCACGTAGATCATGTACTCATATATATATATGCCCACAAGGCTTAAGCAATACAAAAAACTATTCCATCAACCTCTCTCTCCCTTCTAACAAGAAGATGAAAAAAAATTGTTTACCGAATGGAATCAATTGTAACTTTGAGCCTAAGCCTCTGCAATCATTTTTGTGGATGCTTTCACAAACACCTTATTGATACGAGTCATGTTGATTTTAAATTTCTTATAATAGCGAACTGAGAAGTTATGGGCTGAATCGACATCTTTGCCCATATGAGTTAAAAAAGCACACTCTTTTCCATTATTCACTTTCTTCCACCTATCAAAGCCCAAGACAGTAAACGTATCTGAGCCGCACTTCCTAATTGGCTTATGTGCATTGTGTAAGGTGGAAACTCGAGCCAATCAAACTGCTTGAACCAACTATATTGGAAACGTTGACGATTTTTTGGTGGATGATCCTTATATAGATACTCCTTATGTGTGGCATGTATTGGTCTTCAGAAATATAGAATCACTGTGCATATAGATTTTCTTAGAAGTCAAACTTTGATCATTTTATACATAAAACTATTTATATACACAATACCATATATATATATATATATATATATATATATAATATGAAACTACGTCTTGTGATGAACTAATGATATGTATTTGGCATTCTAGATGTAAATATTTTTCTCCATAAATTTGATCAAAATTTGTGAGGTTTGAATTTTTGATATATGCACTACATCATGGAATCATGGGAGTATTTGGTTACTTGCTTATTAAAAATATTTCAAGAGAAGGTGTTGCGTTTAGAAAAACTTAGAAGCATACGATAATGTTACATCTGACAAACGTCAGCTGGGAGGGAATGGCAAGGGAATGCTCTTTTTTTTTGCAAATTTAGTTGGGAAGAGAGGGTAAATCCTGCCTTTTTTACAGCAAATGGCATGCGTTTATGAAGAAACTGCCAACCTCATACTTCTTTTTTGCGAGAAAATTACCGATATATTCATCATAGCATCGCAGTACAAAGAACATAAAAATAATAAAAATTACATCCATATCCGTAGACCACCTAACGACGACTACAAGCACTGAAGCGAGACAAAGGCGCTCCATCGCCATCACCCCCTCCCTCAGTGGAGTCGGGCCAAACTTATTGCAGTACACAGTCTAAACTTATCACCTCAAATGTTCGTAAATACCAACCCCTCCTAGAGAATGTTCGCCGGCTGCGGTCCAAAACATAAGATTAAGGCATCTCCAACGCCGACCCTCAAACCACCCGCATACGTTCGAACCGCGCATCCGGATGTGTTGTACCACCCAATGTTGGTCCTGTCGGTCCGTCCAGCGATCCGGACGTGTTTTTTCCCGCAAACCGGAGACAAACTACGGGGGTTGCGGGCGTCCGGACCGCTGCCACGCCCGCGTCTGACCGCCTTGCCCCATAAAAAATCCTACCCGCCTCTCCCGTGCTTTCCATCGGACGTCGGCGCCGCTTGCCACTCCGCATTCATATCGGCCCACAGCATGCAACGGTCGGCATTGATGCCCGCGATTTGACCGAACGGGAGGGCGGCAAGGAGTGATCGCTTAGCGATTGCTCCGCCAACGCCGGCAGGGGCAACGCCGCCGCCAGGGCTCCGCCGACAGTGGCCAAGGCGGCTCTCCGCACCATGCAATAGGAGGCGGAGCCGCTCCTACGCGAGCGGCAGGCAGCCACCGGACAAGGCTGTCGCGGCCTCAAGCAACATTGCGTCACTGAAGGGACGACGAGGACACAGACGACGATGGTGGTGCGGCAGGACAAAGCGGCCACGCGTACGAGATAGTCGTCTGGTATTTATAGTTTTTAGTAAAACAATCAAAAAATCATCCGTTATGTAAATTATATCCGAACTTGATGAAATATGTCGTCTTTGCATGAATTTCATATGGTTAGTTCAAACAGTTGATGAAATGTATGCAAGCAGCTTTGGATGTTCTGCTCCCGCATCAGTGTCCGCGGGCTGACCCCTTGTCCGCGGACGAATGCCGGAACATATTTGCGGTCCAGCTTTAGAAATGCCCTCATCCAGAAAAAATACCCTATGGACAATAAAGTGGCGCGGCAAAGGCAAGCGATCCCTGCTGGCTAGAATTTTGTACACTAGGGACGTGTTTGGTTGCCTGCAACCATATGATGAGGCTGTATGAGGAAAACGATACAGGCTAAGCAGGGCCTAGTTGAAGAAAAATATTGCAAAAAACGACGTATACATGTTGATTGGTTACCTGTATGGTGGTTGGTGGGGTTTTGCAGCATACAGGCTCACACATTTAGTAGCGGCGGCTTCCCATATACGCTGTGAGAGGAGTATATGGTCTGACACGGAAAAGAAGAGAATTTTTCTCACCTCGTGATCCGTGCGAGTTTGCATGAATGAAAACCGATAATGTGGGAATTTCTCCTCAGCATGATCCTAGAGTGCTTTAAACATTGTGCAATACACGGAATTGATGCGAGCCAAATAACCAAACACCGTTAGCGAATTTTTTTCTCTATATGCAGCCAGTCTATCGACCTCCGTATGGGAAACCAAACACGCCCTATCCGTAAAAAAAAAACACGCCCTAGAAAGATCCGGATTCTTGTTTGCATTTTTCAGCTTTGTTTCTACGTCGCCCGTAAACAAATCTTAATTCGCAGCGTGGAACATGACACTTGGACAGATGGAGACGAAACCCTCCCTCTGTGCAACGTGCTCACGGCGAGGGCACACGTCGGGACGGGGCCACGTCCGTGTGTGTGCTGTACTTCATGTCACACGTGTGGCGCCGCACAAACTCCTCGTGTCCGTTCGGTCTGGCAGAAAGAAGCTTGTCCAATTCTTGGATCCGGTGACGGCTGTCGCACGTACTACTATACCTGGCAAACCCTGCATGCACCTGGTGGCAGCAGAACATCAGAAATAATAAGCAGGGAAATTGTCCCCATCTACCTGGGGCTTGGACACAGCAAAGCCTGGTACTAATCTTGCTTGGTAACTTTTTTTTTTGAACACATCTTGCTTTGGTAACTTACCAAAGGGAGTCTCCCCAATAACCACACAATGGTGACTGAATTCTGAATCCAAGAGTTGCCCACCTGAAGAAACAGCATTTGATTCTCACCTAAAGAAAGAAGGATTCAGAAGGTGAGATCGGGACGCGTAGACGATTATCGCATTGCCGAATTGAACTCGACCTGCAAAGGAGATCGAATCCAGTGGCTTCAGAGAGATTTTTCATTTTTGTTTCTTGAAGAGGGATGGCCTGGCATGGTGGATGAGAGCCCCTCTGGTTAGCCAAGAAGACCCACCCATGCAACCACACAAACTGCATCCATCACAGGGGCTTCCCAGCCGATGGTGAGATGGATCAGTTAGCAGAGGCATTGCATAGGCAAGTCATTCTTGGCTATCAGATGAAGGGAGGCTCTCCATCTCCATGCAAGGCTTCACCTCTTCTTCTTCTTCTTTTTCTTCACACTTGATATGCAATTCCTTCTCTCATGTATGTATGTTTGATGGTGGGTCTCCTTGGGGGTCTGTGTGGCATGCGTCCCTGCTGGCTCAGACAAGCTGGCATTTATAGTGTGGACATGGGAGGAGGTCAGGGCAGGTGTTGCTTGCGGCTTGCCACATTTAAGCTGAGTCGCACAATTGGGATCAGTCCAAATTGTATTTGTAGCCGAGTGAAAATCAATTGTATTTATTTGAGTGAGGATTTTGGATTATCGGAACTCTACATGAGGTTTTTATTTTTAACCGAGTGATGTATGTGCACCGTCCATTATAAAAGTTCACCAGAGGAACAAAACATATACCAAACATAAAAAAAAATACATTGAGGTGTCTACCACCAAACGACCACTATCGTCGTCAAAACGAGCCGCCGACGCACCTCTGCCGATGCTCTCCTATTGGAGTTGGCCTGACCTTATCGATGGCAGTCAGGCAGTCTTCATGAACATGCCCCTAAGGACCAATGTCCTTGAGCCGCAGTCGCATGTCGAACCCTTTAATTGATCAGAAGCGCCTGGCACCAGATCTCGCTATCGCTTATGTACGATGAGGAACATTAACCTTGCTACTACAAGGAAACGACAGGAATCTACATAGAAGCGACGTCAAGCTAGTCATCTTCCACGACGAACTCGAAGAGGCTCAGAGCTCGAAAAACCAACTCAAAAATGAAGCGATGTCATCAGCCCATAATATAAACGCTTTTATATTATAGAACAGAGAGAGTAAATGAAGCCAAGGAACCAGGATTTCCCTTGCCGCCGCCAGGGTAGCAGATACAGGGAAGGTGATTCCACAGACTGACCAGCAGAGCCTGGAGGGGATGAGTTCAGATGGTTAATTTGCATTTTCCAAGATTTGTTATGCAATGTTTGTTCAATGGGAAATGACATTTTCGTCGGCTACAAGGTATTTGTGGTGACTTTGACAATCTCAAACTTCGTATGTTTGGTCTCTTGGTAGGGTTCGATCTCTTAGGTGTAGTCATATGGATAGGGTGTGCATATGTGTGTTCATAGGTATATTTATAAAAAGAACATATATTTTACTGCACTTCCCCATTATGTCCATATCGCAATATTATTCCATTGAAAAGTAGATTTTATTCTATAGATCCTGAAAGTTGACCCACAAAATTCTTTTGAAATCTCATCCTCAGGGATTGAGATGCCCAATGTCAAGATCGATCAAAGCATCTAAACGGTACCTCTCGAAAAGTAAGTCTAGCGAATGTCAATGAGCATCCAAGAGTCAAGAGTAACAATCACAGGCAGTATATGCTTACTGCATGATACCAACGATCATTTCCCAACACAGGTGAAATGGTCAGATCACCGCAGCAAATGATTAAGGAATATTGCTTGAGGCTGCAATTTCAGGCATCAACTTGTACGTGTATAGTGCACTTGTACGGGCCATCAAATGCAATAATTCTACTGCTTATATCATAAGTTGCAGGACTACATCACAAGTTCGACGACAACTAAAGCATGAAACATCCATCAAAAGCACAGACCGCTCCAGACTTCACAAACCTTTCAAAAAGTCAAATATATGGCTACAAGAAATAGTAACGCACATCGATTTATAAGTCTACGATGTCAATGCAGGCAACAGGAGGCAATAAAGTAGTTCGGTTGTTTATTTTACAGGTGGAAATTTCTACATTTCAAGTAGAGCAACTAATGCCTTGTTCTTCGTGAAGCTACTTCTCATCAGATCCTTACTGCCTACCCTGCACGACACCAAAATGAAGAGGCATCAGTGATTAGCCACAGATTAACAGTATTATAGCAAGACTACAGATACAATTTTTCATAGGCATATTCCTCAGGGACCGCTGCTGCCAAATGAGTGTGCGGAGAAATTGGAACAGAATAAGATTGTCATAGCTTGGGTTTGATGTATGCGTCAGGATTTCCTTATAAATGATTGAATAATGATAATATATGCTTGCACTTATATTTAACAACTTAGGAGGTTCATTGCTCTAATGGTTTACCAAACAGATGTGGGTGAGCATTTAAGAACAAAAATTTAATCCACTTAGGAGACATGTGGAAACTGAAATCTAACAGTCAACATACAAACTTCAACCTCTCAGTGGGCAAGCACTACAGGCGTGATAAAAGTAATATTCATAGGTTTGATCGAAGTACTAGGTCGCACCATAATTATGCGATTTAAGCTTTATGGACAAAAGATATCAACATTGATCAACTTTAATCCGATACTTGTCCATAGTGCCAGTAAAAATCATATGACAAATGCTTTTATACCTGCCAGTTCCCTTGTTGTCCTTCACCTGGGCTAGGATACTGATCGGAAACCCCTTGTAAGTTATCTCCTCCATATGCAGGCGCTGCACCCTGTCTGTTGTCTCCACCATAACCAGGACCCCCTTGGTTACCTCCAGCATATCTCGATCCAGACGGTTGCCCATAAGCTGGAGGTCCAAATGGCTTCCCATAGGATCCAGGTGCAGACGGTTGACCATAATTTCCAGGTGCAGGCGGTTGACCGTAATTTCCAGGTGCAGGCGGTTGACCATAATTTCCAGGTGCTGAAGGGCCACCAGGCCTGAGATCTCCTTCCTGTCCTTGCGAGAAACTCCTGCGCTCTTGTGGATCTTGGAAACCTTGACCGGCTTCATTTACACGCCCTTGGTACCCACCAGGTGCATTGTAACCTGGACGGTCGGCGGAATCATTCCTCCCATAACCTCTACCATCTTGTCCAGCTTGTGTGTAATTCTGCTGTGGAGCGTAGCCTCTTACTTCTTGCTGTGGGCGGGACCCTTGGAAGTTTCCTTGTGGTGGCGACCTGTTCTGGTAATTTCCGTGAGGTGGAGGACTGTTCTGGTAATTACCTTGCGGTGGAGGACTGTTTTCGTAATTCCCACGATAGTTGCGGTTTCTATCATTCCTTGACGGTTTGCTATACTGAACAGGTGGTGGTCTTGGAGTTATGACACCATTCTCATATTTGTCTCCTGATGAAACCAATTCACACATACAGATTAGATTGGGGGCATAGGAAGTTACTAAACAGTAATTGATGAACAAGAATACAACAAACCTCCATACTCCTTTGTCTCTGGGTATAAATATGAATCAGGCAAGATAAAAACAACTCCAGGCAATCCTGATCAAAATGCAAAAAAAGAAGGTACTTAAATTTATAGAATAACAAACATTTCAAACAGAATATAAGTCTATATATCACATCATCTCACCGCGAAACTTTTCTGACATTTCCTCAGTCATTACAGCTTGAAAACCAACATATGTTGTTGTACTAAGAGCATACATCCTCTTCTTAGCCTCCTCATAACTACAAGAAGCTAAGAGCTCAGCTAAATGTTGCAAATGATATTACATTGCTTACACATCAGTCGGAAGAAACATTAGCATCATAAATAAGGGCATGCCTTCACTAGATAATTTCAGAGCCATCAATTTGATAAGCAACAGCTTCACAAATTCTAGGCAAGAGCAACGACTTAACCTTTTAAGAGCGGAAACAGAACCATCAAATATAGGGAACCATTCGCTAGCAGTATTCATTGGTGTAGAAACAGACCATTCGCTAACAACAACAACAACAAAGCCTTTAGTCCCAAACAAGTTGGGGTAGGCTAGAGGTGAAACCCATAAGATCTCGCAACCAACTCATGGCTCTGGCACATGGATAGCAAGCTTCCACGCACCCCTGTCCATAGCTAGCAGTGAGCATCAAATTCGATGAATAAGAACATACTGCAGAAACTATAACAGATAATGGGATCTTTGAACTGAAAAGTACATTCAAAATACTAGATGTAGACCCCATAATGACTTAAGTTATATATTACCAAAACGTTATGAAAAATTACCATTGCCATTCTCCAAAATCAAATTATTCTATATTTCCCTTTATAACCAGTTAATTACTATTCTAATTTCATACAGAAGAAAGCAACAAAGCTGACAGCGCAAACGATATTAGTTTTCAGGTCAATCTCGAGGTGCTACTTCTGATATTTCTGCCTAGTGGCCCACGTCTAGTTTAGTGGAGAGCCCTAACTAGAAAAGGCAGGATTAAATGTATGGTTGGATTATGGAAAATGCATGTCTTTACACTCAGGAAATGATAAATAGCAGTGAATTTAGAATATCTTGAATACTTCAAATCACCACACATACAAAAATGCTCCAAACAGAACAATGTTACTTGACATAGGTGTATCAAACTACCCCCTCCGTTCCATAATTCTTGTTTATTCAAGTCAAAAAATGTTGATGACACACAAAAAAATTGCATCATTCATGACTAAATCACTGGAGCTATCGAGCATATAAAATTTTAAAACGTTATTAGTCGCCATAAGTAGAACAAGGCACATTATCGCAAGAATCAAATTCTGTTGACATAATTCAGATCCATAGCCACCAAAATAAACATGACACCCGCCCTCAAAGCTATCACCCACTCACCTGAAAAAGCAACAAGCAGCTCAATGATTCCAGCAATTGCAACTACAGATTATTATCGTAAACCTTTGTTAATAAAAATATTAATATGGAACGACAATCAAACTAACAGCACGCCATATATCCGAACCAAATGAATACCACACACACGCAGCCTTCAATCACTCCAACCATACACAAGACACAAGAAAGGAAAGCAATCAGACTCATCCTCTGAGACTACTTCGACACGAGATGAGTCCGATTCCTGACCGATTCACACATTTCTAACGAGAAACGAAATAAGACTAATTCGACATGAAGACAGGTCCATTTCCTGACCGATTCACAGATTTCTGACAAGAAACGAAATAAGGGGGACTTCGTTATACCTTCCGACGACCTTGGCGAGGGTCTGCAGGTAGGTCTCGATCATCTCCTCGCGGGAGGGCTTGGGGTCGGGGAACTCCATTGTGATGAGCCAGTGGTTGTAGTCGCACCCCTCGAAGAGGATCTCGTCGGGGTCGATTTTGGCGTCGTCCGCCCCACCGCCGTAGTTACCCCGTGCCGCTGCCGCCGCCGTCGACCGGAAGCCGGCGGCGCCCCCGGGTAGGAACAGGCGCGGGAGCGGCAGCGGCGCGACGAAGGGGGCGAGGAGGGGGGGCCGATGGGGGGATGCCGCGGCGGAGGCGGTCGGACGGAGGAGGGACGCGGAGGTGGAGGCGGCGGCGAGGGCCCGACGGAGGCGGAGCGCGAGGGCCATGGCGGGCTAGGGTTTTCGTTGGGGGCGCCGCGGATGGAGGCTTCTGGGGTTTAAGGGGGTCGCGTGAGATGGGAGCGGTATACGGAAATGAGCAGCAGGGAAGCGGCATACGGGTGAAAGTTGGGCCCAAAAAAATGTCTAACCAGTTTCGTTAAACGCTATAAATTTTGTAGTGACCCGTATAATCAGCTCAACTTCCCCTCTCATCGTGGGAAGGATGGCCCCTTTATGTAGAAATGCCACATCAGTGCGCCGCCGGCGGAGTCTGCCATCACAGGCGACGACGACGACCATCATCGTCACGTCGCCCACCCACCCGCTTGCCGTTGTCACCCATTGTTCGCCATCGTCGCGCCACTGCTAAAAGAACACTTTCAAAAAAAGTTTTTACAGGACTTGCTAAAGCACCTCACGTAAACCTCCCCTGAATTATATAGACACCTCGTAAAAGTATTTTTAGAAGAAGTTTCTTTTAAACTTGTTGAAGAGGCTCTAAGTGCTTACTTCCTCCGGGTTTAGTAGACCCTTTATTTATTTATTTTGATAGAAAGACTATAAAGAAATCCCCTACAGTACAATTGGTGCAACAAACCCAAATTGCAAGTACCGTGCCTTGAACCTGGGTGGGTGGGAAGGCATCAGCCCCTTCCCACCACTAGGCTATGCCTTAGTCTGGTAGACCCCTTATGTTTGGAATCAAATTCTGATCATCCATACAACAAACATAATATAAAGTACATGCTACAAAAAGATACCTCGAAACAAGTTCCTTGCAGTATTTTTTTGTGATATATATTTCTTAGTTTATTAATTAAATTTATGGTCAAAGTTTTGCCCAAAATAAGAGAGCTAATAAGGCAGGCGGAGGAAGTATTTCTCATGGTGTGTTTGGTGGTGTGCATCATCTCATATATTCCTTTTTCAACCCATGTACAGTTGTTTGGTAGAGTGCATGTGCTCCATCATTGGTGGTTTCCTCGGGAAACCGTCATGGTACCTTGATCCGGGAAACCGACAGATGGAACCCCCGCAATCTGACAATATGTCGTCCCTCGAACCCGATTGAAAACGAAAGTATGTATGCCACAAGCCGAAGTGCGGCGAGCATCCGAGGAAGGCCTCATATAGGGTGATGAAACACACTATGTAAAGGATTGAATTGGGGATAAATGACGCAATTGGAGGCAGTAAAAATGCAAGAGTCCCCCGCAAGAAGGGGTGAATTGGAGATCCCAAACCTCTAATAAGAAAAGGGGACAAAAGCATACCCGCTCCTTCTTCTAGGGGTTGGGGTGGGTTCTTGGAAGGTATCCTGGTCAACGATGACCGGCCCCGGACGTGCATACGCGAGCTCCGATGGGGTAGATGCCTGGCATTAGAGAGACAGTCCAGTTGGCCTTGAGACATTGTGTAGTGATTCCACTCTCCCTCAACAGTGATGGTCCCACATGAGGACGAGGCAGGGGCATAACCCACACCCCTGGATCTTTTCTGTGGGAGACCGTCGGCAATTAGTGGAAGCAGGAAAGCGCATGGGAGCACGGCGGAGGTTGGGGCGAAGAGGCAGAGCACGAGGAAGAAGATCACGACAAGGAATGACGTGTAACTCTTCGCTTGTGACCCTCGTATCCTTTATATGCGAGGGAGATTTGTGAAGCGACGGTGGCATAGCCGAGCCATGGTGCATTAAATCTGCTTTTTTCATGTGCGTCATGCGCGAGAATTGAGTTGGCAATAGTTAAAATTTGTATTTGTAGAAACGCACGGTCGCCTTTTTGATGGGATGGGCGATGGTGAGTCCTGACCCACGTTTGCACTTAGCACTGACCGGCGCGGCAGAGACGTCTTTGCAGCCATGTAGGTTGATGGACGGGATGGGGCAGCGATGTCGGCCTCAGCCCCAACCATCATTACCCTACCAAACATGGGAATACTTCACAACTAAGGGGGTGTTGTGCGAAAAGATTTCCGACATTCGGAGCAACAAGGAAGTAACGAAGAGCTTGCCGTAAACCGAGGTGGACCTGAAACATCTCGAATACGAACCAAACATCGGATACATAAGGATTCATTGAACCAATTTTCGAGACTGAAGACCAAAGAATGAAGAACAACTCGAAAGATCCGAGGAGCGTCTATGATTTGAAGACTGGTTCAGGGGCTACTAACGGTGTTCCGGATTGTGGGTCACTCACCACGTTGTCTCCCGGCCAGATGGACTGGGTCATGGACCTCCATATCGGTTCACCAGTGGGCTACGTCAAGGGGCCCATGGCGTGTGAAAGGAAGGCTCCTGAAGACTTGACGTATACTCCAAGACATTAGAGGTTGTTTACAACACGTTCCCTTTTGTGTGTAATCGACTAACTTGTAACCCTAGACCCCCGCCCCCAGCCACTATATGTAAGTGCATCTAGTGCCACCCCTTGTTGATTTGGGAGTATTGACGACAAACTTGGTTGTGGGACTAATGTGTTTGTGAGATTCATAGGAGAACACAGGTATAAGTCCCTATGGATTCAGTTTACCCATCAAAGATGACCCCTAAAAATGTATGGAGACATTGAAGATAATGGTACACGAAGATTTTCGCTTGAAGACAATGGAGCGCGAAGACGTAGTCTTTTGGTAGCTTCATTTTATTCTCTCCTGAGTCATAGGAACCACCGAAGTATTGATGGCCCACAAGTATAGGGGGTCAATCATAGTCCTTTCGATAAGTAAGAGTGTCGAACCCAACGAGGAGCAGAAGGAAATGACAAGCGGTTTTCAGCAAGGTATTTTCTGCAAGCACTAAAATTGTCGGTAACAGATAGTTTGATAGCAAGGTAATTTGTAACGAGCAACAGGTAGCAATAGTAATAAAGGTGCAGCAAGGTAGCCCAATCCTTTTTATAGCAAAGGACAGGCCAGAACTTTCTCATATAGCAAGTAAAGTGTTCTTGAGGACACATGGGAATTCATCTAGTCACTTTCATCATGTTTGTTTGATTCACGTTTGTTACTTTGATAATCTGATATGTGGGTGGACTGATGCTTAGGTGTTGTTCTTACTTGAACTAACCTCCTACTTATGATTAACCCCTCTCGCAAGCATCCGCAACTACGAAGGAAGAATTAAGATAAATCTAACCATAGCATGAAATATATGGATCCAAATCAGCCCCTTACAGGATAGCGCATAAACTAGGGTTTAAGCTTCTGTCACTCTAGCAACACATCATATAACTACTACTCCACAATGCATTCCCTTAGGCCCAAATATGGTGAAGTGTCATGTAGTTGATGTTCACATAACACCACTAAGGGAATCACAACATACATATCATCAAAATATCGAACAAATACCAAATTCACATGATTACTTATAACTGGACTTCTGCCATGTCCTCAAGAATAAAAGTAACTACGCACAAATCATATTAATGTTCAAGATCGGAGGGGTATTGAATATCATTAAGGATCTGAGCATTTAATCTTCCACCAAATAAACCAACTAGCATCAACTACAAGATGTAATCAGCACTACTAGCAACTCACAGGTACCAATCTGAGGTTTTGAGACAAAGATTGAATACAAGAGATGAACTAGGGTTTGAGATGAGATGGTGCTAGTGAAGATGTTGACGAAGATTGGTCCTCCCACAATGAGAGGATCGTTGGTGATGACAATGGCTTTGATTTCCCCCTCCCGAATGGAAGTTTTTTCGGTGGAATCGCTCCGCCGGAGAGCAAAAGTGCTCCTGCCCAGGTTCCGCCTCGAGACGGCGGTGCTTCATCCTGAAACCCTTCTTCTGATTTTTTTTCTAGGTCAAATGACACCATATAGGAGAAGATGGGCCCCAAAGGCCTGCCAGGGGCACCACAAGCTTGGGGGGCATGCCCCCTAGGCTTGTCGCTGCCTAGTTGGTCCCTTTTGATATTTCTTTCTCTAGTATTATATATATATATATTCCAAAATAAATCTCTGTCAATTTTCAGGTCATTTGGAGTTGTGCACAATAGGTGTCTCCAATATTGCCCTTACCAGTCTAGAATTCCAGCTGTCAGCAATCTCCCTCTTCATGTGAATCTTGCAAAATAAGAGAGAAAAGACATAAGAATGGTATCATAAAGTGAAATAATAGTCCATAAATGCAATAAATACTGATAAGAAAACATGATGCAAAATGGACGTATCAACTCCCCCAAGGTTAGACCTCGCTTGTCCTCAAGCAAAATCCGGTATCGGTAATCATGACCACATGTTTAGAGATAGAGGTGTCGATAAAAACAAAATACAAACATGAGAGCATCATAGTCATTATCGTAACATCAATATATCATCATAAAACTTCTCATGCTACACTAGTACAATGAGGTGCTATACAAACGGTTTTTAACCCCTTTTCGCGATGGAATTTTGAACCGTCGCCAAGTGAGTGTGTGCGATAGGGGGGTCCTTCCCACACGACCCAGAAACCATCGGGGATAGGGAGCCTTGATGGATACAGTTGTCCCTATAAAACTGTTTATGATATCTCGAATATTCCAAACGCTTCATCCTTGCAACTCGTTTGTGCTTGCATTGCCATCGCGGTCGGTATTGTGTGGTGCTATGTTTACGATGCGCGGCCCATCACAAACAGTTCACAATTATAGAACGTGTATGATAAGCAGACAATCACACACATTTACTTTTCCTCGACTGTATGCGATTCGATGTAAGAGCGCATGCAGTTGTCCCTATAGAATTGTATGCCAAGCTTGAATACATCCCACACGATTCATCCGTCGTACCCGCGTTGGATGAAGACCTATCGCACGCATTCTTCTAAGACCAAACATTTGCGAAGCGCTCAACATCATAAACAGTCCATAATTGCCAAGCGTGTGTGATAAGGTGACTTCCGCAAACATTTAATAAAAAGTAACTGCGTGCGATGCTGTTGTTAATCGCAAATGTTTTTTCTTGGCTGATCGTGTGTGCAGTAGAGATTGATTGCACATGTAGTGGATCCGAGAAACATGTCTGATCTCCACGTCTATCGCAGACGTTTCGCTTTCGCAAATCGTGTGCACTATAATCCCTAATTTAATCCATAATTTAAAAATCACAGATTTTGAATTTGAAAGTAGGCAATCACTTATTTCATATCTAAACATGTTTATTACAAATATAGGTTCAACCACGAATGCATAATTCGAGGCACAAGTATATACACCGAAGAACTACAAAAGCACCAAGTAAAGAATGATGAACCACAGTTGTACTGAAGATTGTAAAGAGAGAGGCGAAAGACATTCTGGTTGCTGGAGAAGGTGAAGTGGAATGCCCATATTGTGCCCTCCTCCATGCATAATGCACGCACGACTCTAGGCCAACCCCTTGTTATGGCTACCTATCCATCCTTCACTGTCTTCATAAGGACTTCTCGATGCTCATTGTAGTCTGGATGAAATATTTTAACCTTCATTGCGTGTCCACCAATCATGTACTTTGCGAGGTAATCTTGAGTAAACTGCTTCGGGAACCACTGCGAATGAAAAAGATCCAGACACAGTTGTCTAACAACTCATTATGGGCAATAAAAAGAGAAGGCTGCAGAGTTTGTAGTTACCATCACTACAAAAAAGACACATCCGTGACATTTTGGGCCGAACGAAATTTTTTTCTGTCATGCTTATGATACTTCTATGATGATAATTGTGACAAAACCTGGTATCATCATAGATGTGGTGGGGTCCTACTTCTATGGCAAAAAATCGTGACAAAATGGGCTTTTCGTCCTGGGCGGGCCGGAGACGCAGCTGCATGACATTCTTTGGGTCGTCCATGACGGAAAAAACCGTGGTAGAAGTGAGGGCGAGGAAAATATCGGGGGGGGGGGGGGCCCCCGGTTTGGGGGGGGGGGGGGGGGTCCCCGGTTATGGTGGGTGGTCGGGGGCCGAGCGATGCGCGTTTCTCTCGTACGTGCACGCGTGTGCGAGAGGCATTGCGCTCTAACTAAACCTGAGAGAGGCGTTGGGCTCTAACTGAACCCGAGCGATTGCACTGCAGGCTACGCGTTACTGAACCCGAGCGATCGATCGATCCCTTGTTGTTAACTGAACCCGAGTGATTCCTTCGCTACTGCTGCTAACTGAAGCCGATCGATGCTGCCTCTTGATGAACAGTGAGCGTTGTTGGGGGGTTTGGATGAACAGTTCCCGATGGGGGTGGATGAACAGGACCCCATGGTGTTGCCGTTGGATGAACAGGACCCCCATCGAGCCGGTTGGGGGTGGATGAACATGACCCCATGGCGGGCTGGATGAACAGGACCCCGTGGAAGACTGGTTGAACAGTAGCCGGTGGAGGGCTGGATCAATAGTAGCCCATGGAGGGGTGGTTGAACAGGAACCCGTGGAGAGGGTTGGTTGAACAATAGCCGGTGGAGGAGCACGCGGTGGAGGCTCGATGAACAGGAGCTCGTGGATGAACAGTCACAGGTGGAGGCTGGAGGAGGTCGACGGTGGATGAACAGTAGCCCATGGAGGCAGTCGATGGTGGACATGAATAGTATCTTGTTGGCGTCCAGGGAACGGGGGTCCCCAGACTTGCCTACCTGCGGCTCGCGGCGTGGCTCCACCAGCGGCCCTGTATGACCCATCTGCATCAGCGAACACTCAAGACCCTCGCGAGGCGGACGACGCAAGACCTCCTCAGGGGCGGCCTCACCAAGATGGCTCACGAGGGGCGGAGAGATCAAGGCGAGGGGTAGCTCGCGAGGTCCCTGTGACGTAAGCCATGACAATCAAGGCCAGGCGGGTGCCAGCGCGCAGTGTCCTGGTTTCCTCTTTGATGCTAAGGAGGCAAGCGCAGGCGAGGAGTCCCGAGGCATCAGACAAAGGTTTCCATATCGATGCAACAAGACCAAGACCAGCAGGACGGAGGTCATCGTGGAGCCCAGGACGGCGTCACCACCAGAGCCTTTGGCAGACAAAGACCACCTGTTGTCAGGATAACTTGTACTAGTTGTCTCCTTTTAAATTTGGCCGTTGTGGGATCCCTTCCTGCCTACATTTGGGAAGAGGACCAGGGCCTCTATAAATAGGACTAGCCACCATCGTAGGTAGGCATCGGATCTGGAACTGGACCCATTCCATCCTCGACCACACAAGCTTACCGAGCTCGAGGACACCTCTCCTCAGGAGGCTATTCTTCCCTTGTATTTGTTCATCCTCAGCCCAAGAGGCAATCCACCACACCACACTGGAGTAGGGTATTACACCACATCGGTGGCCCGAACTAGTATAAACCCTGTGTCCCTTGTTCTGCGAGTTCGACGTGCCGAGCTTTGAGATCGTGGTGAGAGCGTGAGCTAGGGGGAGAGATCTTCGTGCGCACCCCAGAGTTCGAACCTCAAGGGTTTTGCCGGAACCTGAAATCCAACATTTGACGCACAAGGTAGGGGTGCGCTGAAGCTTTCCTTCCGTTGATCCACATTCCACCGCTCCACCGCATCCATGGCAGACGCGCGTCGAGCCCGCGCCGAGTGCCGGGCCGCCCTCGCCGCCCGTGTCGCTCAGACGGCCCCTGTCGGCGAGCCTCCCCATCGTTCTCCATCTCCTGTTGCCAACGCCGCTACCGGCCCGGCAGCAAACGAGCAGTAAGCATCATCACTGCACCCCTCCGTGCAGCGGGATGGCCGCACCGCCACCACGTCGCTGACTCCGGCCGGCTCATCGTCTCACGCTTGTCGCGCGCCCACGGACGCGCAGGCCGCGCTGCTCATGGCACGCGAGCTCCCGCGCTACCGCCCGGTCGATGACCTCTATGAGGACTGATTAGACCGCATCGCCGAGCTCGTTAGCGCCGCTGGGGGCTCTCCTGCACCATCCCTCTCACTGCCTCGCCCACCCCCAGCCGCGGGTGACGTAGCTCACGGAGCGCCTCAGCATCAAGATGGCGCCCTTGCGCCGAGACGCGCGGCTCATGGAGCGCCACCGCCTCCTCCGTGTCAAGACAGTGTCCTCGCCCCAAGACACGCGGTCCCGCGGTGTGATCCGCCATGTCGTGTGCCCACGCACGAAGAAGGAAGCTGTCAGGAGGTCCCTCGGCCGCAAGAAAACGCTCCAGTGCTCTCGACGCCACCACGGCAAGACCGCGTGCCGCCTGCGGCGGCGGTGCGCGGACATCAAGGGCAGGCTCCGCCTCTGCAGAGGGCCCCGGTGGTCACAGCAGGCTGCTGTGCCTTCACTCCCGAGCTGCGCACCGTCGTTTGGCCAGGCAAGTTCAAGCCGGATCTACCTTCGCGCTACGATGGCACCCCGACCCCGCGGAGTTCCTGCAACTCTACATACTGAGCATCGAGGCAGCCAACGACGACGAAAAGGTCATGGCGAACTGGTTTCCCATGGCTCTCAAGGATGGCGCCTGCTCGTGGCTCCTGAACCTGCCCGCGGGATCAATCTCCTCCTGGGGTGAGATGTGCAACCGCTTCATCGCCAACTTCCAGGGCACTCGCGACCGCCCTCCGACCGCGGGTGACCTGCGCCGTATCAAGCAACAACCAGGAGAGACCCTACAGAAGTACATCCAGCGCTTCAACAACGTTCGCCTCAAGATCCCCAAGGTGACAGACGAGGCCATCATCTCAGCGTTTTCCGATGGCGTTCGCGACGTAAAGATGAAGGAGGAGCTCGCCATCCACGAGGAGCTATGCACGACTCTGGAGTTGTTCAACATAGAAACCAAGTGTGCAAGAGCTTAGGAGGGGCGCCTCTCCCTCCTCGAGCTCCCTGTTGCTGACCCAGAAGAGAAGAAAGCCAAGGTCAAGGACGTGAAGCGCAAGGGAGTAGTCGTACTCGCGGTGGAGCCGGACACGAAGCGCGGCCGGGACCACCCCGAGTCATCCAAGAGCAGTCATCCGTTCTGCGCCTTCCACAATGTAGAAAGCCACAACACCAATGATTGTCAAGAGCTCAGGGCCATCCGAGATGTACGCTTTGGTCGACGCCCCGAGCGCAACGACCAGGGCTATGGCCGAGGAGGAGGACGAGGTGGAGGATGCTGGATGACCGCGACCCCCGTCAGGAGTGGCGCGACCGACCTCGTGAGGACCACTGGCAGGAGCAGCCTCGTGAGGGCGCCTGGCGCGACCAGCCTCGCGAGGACCGTCCTCGGGGCAATCCTGGCCTCCCTCTGCTGCCGCCACCACCAAGAAGGAACGATGACCACCATCAGGACGAGGGGGTTGGGGGCTTCTAGGAGCCACGCGTCGTTGCTTGCATCTTGGGCAGTGCTCAGGCCCTGGCTTCCCAGCGCATCTTCAAGCAGCTCTCTCGCGAGGTGAATGCAGCCCTCCCCAGGCTCGAGGCCACGCGTCCGCTCAGGTGGTCCAAGTACGCCATCACCTTCAGCTCGGCGGACCAGCTCAAATGCGCGGCGACCGCCGGCGTCCTTCCGATGCTCTGTTCACCCGTCATCAACAATGTCCAAGTCACCAAGACCCTCATCGACGGCGGCGCGGGGCTCAATATCCTGTCCGTCGAGACGTTCGACAGCCTTCAAGTACCCTATGATCAACTGCAGCCTACTAAGCCCTTCTCAGGAGTGACCGATGGTTGCACCACCCCGATAGGGCAAGTTCGTCTCCCTGTCACCTTCGGCCAGCGCGACAACTACCACACCGAGCTCGTCGACTTCGACGTCGCCCACATCCGTCTGCCGTACAATGCCATCCTCGGGTACCCAACATTAGCCAAGTTCATGGCAGTGACCCACCATGGCTACAACGTCCTCAGGATGCCAGGAAGCGGCGGAATCATGACAGTCCCCTACGAAGAAAGAGATGTGGTGTGCTTCCTCGAGCGCGCCTTCCAAGCCGCAACAATCGAAGACCCTAATAGCGAGGGCACGCAGTATCCTCCTGAGGCCGTCCCCAAGAAGAAGAAGCAGCTACTCCACATAGGGCCTTAGAGGGGCGGTGTCTCTAGCGGCACCGCCTTAGGATCAGCGCCCGCACCTGGGGCACCTCCCTCCCTCGCATAGGAAGGCGCGCCTGGCGCCCTCCTCGGGCAAGGCTCGGGGGCTCTCTTCTGGAGGGCCTCAGACCTGGCCAACATCACGAGGGAGGCGCTCGGGCACCACATGGAGGTGTTCTTCGTGGCACGTTTCCCTCAGGAGGGCACCAGGCGAGGAGAGCCCGACGCTCAGGAGTTCATCGTCAAGGCCACCCAGGAGCTTCAAGAAGCAAGGGCCATGCGCGACGACCGCCGCCCACCTGGTGCAGCTCCCCATCTAGGTGAGGGTGGTGAGCTGCGTGTCTGCATCGACATCCCAGGGCTCAACAGGGCCGCATCTCAGGAGCGCTTCTGGCCTTCGCGTGCTGGCCGGTGCGAGGGTCCACCTCACAGCTATGTTTGCATGCCGTTTGGCCTGCCGAGCATGGCAGCCGCCTTCCAGCACAACCTACAAAGCATCCTGGCAACCCAGGAGGCCAGGCATCACGCGGTCCTGGCGGAGATGGAGACGGTCCTCAAGGAGCCACCTGAGCCCCCAGAGCCTCCCGAGGCTCAGGGTCTTGGCGGCTCGTGAGGAGCGACTTCTTCAGCGTGCGCCTTCAGCTACCCCAACACTCCTTCGGCAACGAAACCAGGTGACACTTTCCAAAGCTTATTAAGCTGGGAGCGCCCCTCAGGCTGCATTATTCCCAGGTCGCATGGCCTGTCCCTGCGGCATGTATCCTCTTGCATCTTTAGCTTACCCTACTGGGGGCGCCCCTCGGGCTGCATCATCCCCAGGCCGCTCGGGTCCGTCCCAGTGGCATGTATCGTTCTCGCATCTATCTAAGCTAGCTGGTTACCATGCATGATTTATTTATAGTCATCCCTTGCTTGATTGTCACTCGCCGCGGCCGCCTGCGTCGCCCATCGGCCCCTCGCTCATCCTGCAATGGGGGCTACCCATGTTGGCACGACGCTTGTGCTCGGGTCTGCCCCTGCAATGTTGACAAATCGGAGCGGTCGAGCTCTGGCTCACGGCACGCCCGCACACGTCACCTCACCAGACCCTCAGTGCCTTCATCTTCTTGCGGAACGACCAGTGGCAGACCAGAAATCGTGGTTGCGATTTGTACCCTTCTTCGCGCTAACCTGCAGGAACCTCCCGAGGGCGACAGCAGGCGGTACCGCGGGCTCCCTCTTTTCCCATGCGATTCGCTTGTGCATTAAAGGGGGGTTCCTGAGCATCGCGACTCAGGAGCTCTTACTGGCTCTCCAGCCGTCACCCCTGGCCTTGACCACGGCATCGCGACCTGGCATACCAGCGGCGCCTGAGCTCGCTCGAGGGCCGGGACCCAAGGATGTAGAGCACACGGAAGAGCGTGGGAAAGAGGGGGAGACTCGCACGGGCCTAACCTGGCTACGTTATGGCCATCGACGCGCAAGCCTGGTGCTGCACAAGGAATCAACTCTGGACTGCCAAGATAAGTTTTGCACCCGGGTCTGCCGAGCGCTACGGCATAAGATTCCCACCTCTTGCAGCCTTGCTGCAGTGACGTCACCTCCCTTTCCCACCTTTAGGTAGCTGCTTGCACGCTAAAGGGGACCTCTTGAGCATCGCGCCTCAGGAGCTCTAACTGGACCTCGGGCCGCTCACCTCCTGGCCTTGACCACGACATCGCGACCTGGCATACCAGCGACGGCTGCAGCCTGCCTAGGGACCGGGACCTGTCGGCGTAGAGCACCAAGCTACCGTGAAGTTGGAAAGGGGAGACCGAGCCGAAGTAGGACATGCATTCCTAAATCTTCATAATAAGGACGATATCAACAAAAGGCATTACAGACCCTTTACACGCCCTCCACGGGGTCCATCTTGATGCCTCACAGGGAACAAAAGAAGGAAGTTCTAGGAGCCCTATCTACACGCGCCAACGCTGCCGACACCATCATCAATAGTGGGCCATGGGAGGCCGGCACCAACCTCATCCAGATCAGCGGCGGCGGTGGTCGGGTGCCGCGGTAGCGCTCTGGGCACGATGGGATCTTGCATGCACGTAGTTGTCGTCGCTTGTCTCCGGAGTCTTGTCATGCTCGGGAGAGTCGCTGGACCACCAGGAGTCACCACTATTGCTGGAGGAGCTGTCAGCAGGTCCGAGGGCGGGCTGAGCGCCTACCGCCGCAACGTCCTGGCGCCCCCTTTAGGACAGCACTCCAAGCGGCGGCCTTCCTCGTCGAAGACCTTGAAGAACATCGTGGAGGCGCCGTCGTACTCGAAGTGGATGGCGAGGGCGCCCTCCGTGCGGCAGACGTGGGCGACCTCACCCCATCCATGGGTCATGAAGACCTTGCCAGGGGAGATGACCTCAACCTCCGCCCCCGTTGCTGGGGTGTTGCACCCAGCGTGCTGCAACCACAGCTCCAGCGACCCCCTCGATGGCATCACCTCGGTGAAGAACAGCGAGAACTGGATCCACGTGCTCGGTGGCATCGCCGCCCACACCACGAATTCGCGTGAGGAGCCCTCAGCGTGGGTTCGCGGGGCGGCAGCGCATGCCGCCACTACACGGCCACCGCGGCCGTGGTGCGGGGGCATCGGTCCCTACTACCTCCTTCGGAGCCCTCTTCCTGGGCGTACAAAGACATCGGATAGCCCGGGGAAGGCCGTTCGTGCCAAGGCCTTGACACCTCTGGCCTCACGGCTACATCACAGCGTCGGGCCAGCCTCTTCTTCGGCTGAAGCGGCCCCGGCTCGTCGCGGGGGGCTTTTCCCTTTTCTTCGGCTGAGAACCTCCGTATTGGCGCCATAGGTGACGCGGCGCAGCAGCGAAGCAAGGAGGAGGAAGAAGAAGAAGCAGGAGGAGCGAAGGAAAAGATGGGTGATGGGGGCTCCGCCCCCCTTCCCATTTATAGCCAGGAGGAGGCCAACCGCCGGCCTCCATGATCTAAGGTAATAATGACCTTTTTTCTGCATGCAACAGGGACTCGTCAAGTCGGGCAGTTGCCGAGGCAGCATGGGGAAGCAGAGACGCCCATGTCCCAACAATCGCCACGCGTCAACCGAGGCCGCAGGCTGTTGGGGCCCACGGCACTCCGCACTGGCCCCTTCGCTTCCCCTCAAAGCCAAGTCCGAGCGTGCCTTGGGCCTGGGGGCTACTGTCGGCGTCCTGGGAATGGGGGTCCCTAGACTTGCCTGCCTGCGGACCGCGGCGTGGCTCCACCAGCGGCCCTGTACGGCCCATCTGCATCGGCGAACACTCAAGACCCTCACGAGGGGCCAAGCCTCACGAGGCGGACGACGCAAGACCTCCTCGGGGGCGGCCTCACCAGGTTGGCTCACGAGGGGCAGAGAGATCAAGGTGAGGGGCACCTCGCGAGGTCCCTGTGACGTAAGCCATGACGACCAAGGCCAGGCGGGTGCCAGCGCGCACAGTGTCCTCGTTTCCTCTTTGGTGCTAAGAAGGCAAGCGCATGCGAGGAGTCCCGAGGCATCAGGCAAAGGTTTCCATATCGGTGCAACAAGACCAAGACCAGCAGGACGGAGGTCACCGTGGAGCCCAGGACGGCGTCACCGCCAGAGCCTTTGGCAGGCGAAGACCACCTTTTCTCAGGATAACTTGTACTAGTTGTCTCCCTTCAAATTTGGCCGTTGTGGGATCCCTTCCCGCCTACATTTGGGAAGAGGACCAGGGCCTCTACAAATAAGACTAGCCACCACCGTAGGGAGGCATCGGATCTGGAACTGGACCCATTCCATCCTCGACCACACAAGCTTACCGAGCTCAAGGATACCTCTCCTCAGGAGGCTGTTCTTCCCTTGTACTTGTTCATCCTCATCCCAAGAGGCAATCCACCACACCACACTGGAGTAGGGTATTACACCACAACGGTGGCCCGAACCAGTATAAACCCTGTGTCCCTTGTTCTGCGAGTTCGACGCGCCGAGCTTTGAGATCGTGGTGAGAGCGTGAGCTAGGGGGGGGGATCTTCGTGCGCACCCCAGAGTTTGAACCTCAAGGGTTTTGCCGGAACCCGAAATCCGACATATCCTGTGGAGTCTCGTTTTGCGGTACGCCACACCCTTTCTGATGAACAGGATCCCCATTTCGACCGTAGCACTCCAACACAAGTCCGTTTCCTTCGTTTTGCGGTACGCCACACCCCTCCCGATCAACAGGACCCCGTTTCCATCGTAGGAGGTACAAGAGAAGTCTGTTTCCTCCATTTTACGGTACGCCAGACCCCTCCCGATGAATAGGATCCCGTTTCGACCGTGGCCGGTCGAACACAAGGCCGTTTCCTCCGTTCTGCGGTACGTCAGGCCTCGTTTCCATCGGCTGTTTCATCCAAGCTGGTTGGCTCCCGATGAACAGCACGCATTCCGTTGCCTCCCAATGAACACGATGCATGATGTCTACTACACAACCTTCTTCTTGTAGACGTTGTTGGGCCTCCAAGTGGAGAGGTTTGTAGGACAGCAGCAAATTTCCCTCAAGTGGATGACCTAAGGTTTATCAATCCGTAGGAGGCGTAGGATGAAGATGGTCTCTCTCAAGCAACCCTGCAACCAAATAACAAAGAGTCTCTTGTGTCCCCAACACACCCAATACAACGGTAAATTGTATAGGTGCACTAGTTCGGCGAAGAGATGGTGAAACAAGTGGTATATGGATAGTAGATAAAGGTATTTGTAATCTGAAATTATAAAAACAGCAAGGTAACTAATGATAAAAGTGAGCGTAAACGGTATTGCAATGATAGGAAATAAGGCCTAGGGTTCATACTTTCGCTAGTGTAAGTTCCCTCAACAATAATAGCATAATTGGATCACATAACTATCCCTCAACATGCAACAAAGAGTCACTCCAAAGTCACTAATAGCGGAGAACGAACGAAGAGATTATGGTAGGGTACGAAACCACCTCAAAGTTATTCTTTCCAATCAATCTGTTGGGCTATTCCTATAGATGTCACAAACAGCCCTAGAGTTCGTACTAGAATAACACCTTAAGACACAAATCAACCAAAACCCTAATGTCACCTAGATACTCCAATGTCACCTCAAGTATCCGTGGGTATGATTATACGATATGCATCACACAAACTCAGATTCATCTATTCAACCAACACAAAGGACCTCAAAGAGTGCCCCAAAGTTCTACCGGAGAATCATGGCGAAAACGTGTGCCAACCCCTATGCATAGGTTCATGGGCGGAACCCGCAAGTTGATCACCAAAACATACATCAAGTGAATCACGTGATATCCCATTGTCACCACAGATACGCACGACAAGACATACATCAAGTGTTCTCAAATCTTTAAAGACTCAATCCGATAAGATAACTCCAAAGGGGAACTCAATTCATTACAAGAGAGTAGAGGGGGAGGAGAAACATAAGGTCCAACTATAATAGCAAAGCTCACGATACATCAAGATCATATCACCTCAAGAACACGAGAGGGAGAGAGAGATCAAACACATAGCTACTGGTACATACCCTCATCCCCGAGGGAGAACTACTCCCTCCTTGTCATGGAAGGCACTGGGATGATGAAGATGGCCACCGGAGAAGGATTGCCCCCTCCGGCAGGGTGCCAGAACGGGTCTAGATTGGTTTCAGTGGCTACGGAGGCTTCTGGCGGCGGAACTCCCGATCTATTGTGCGTTCTGGAAGTTTTAGGGTACGACGATATATATGGGTGCAGGAAGTACGTCGGAGGAGCCACGGGGGCCCCATGAGGCAGGGGGGCGCACCCTAGGGGGGTGGGCGCGCCCCCCACCCTCGTGGGCAGCCCGTGTCTCCCCTGACGTGCACTCCAAGTTCCCTGGGTTGCTTTCCTTCCAAAAATAACTTCTCCAGTTGATTTCGTTCCGTTTTGACTTCGTTTGATATTCCTTTTCTTCGAAACACTGAAATAGGCATAAAACAACAAATCTGGGCTGGGCCTCCGGTTAATAGGTTAGTCCCAAAAATAATATAAAAGTGGAAAATAAAGCCCAATATTGCTCAAAACAGTAGATAAATAGCATGGAGCAATCAAAAATTATAGATACATTGGAGACGTATCAAGTATCCCCAAGCTTAATTCCTGCTCGTCCTCGAGTAGGTAAATGATAAAAAGATAATTTTTGATGTGGAATGCTAGTTGGCATAATTTCAATGTAATTCTTCTTACTTGTGATATGAATATTCAGATCCATAAGATTCAAGACAAAAGTTCATATTGACATAGAAATAATAATACTTCAAGCATACTAACTAAGCAATCATGTCTTCTCAAAATAACATGGCCAAAGAAAGTTATCCCTACAAAATCATATAGTCTGGCTATGCTCCATCTTCACCACACAAAATATTTAAATCATGCACAACCCCGATGACAAGCCAAGCAATTGTTTCATACTTTTGATGTTCTTAAAGTTTTTCAATCTTCACGCAATACATGAGCGTGAGCCATCGATATAGCACTACAGGTGGAATAGAGTGGTGGTTGTGGAGAAGACAAAAAGGGAGAAGATAGTCTCACATCGACTAGGCGTATCAACGGGCTATGGAGATGCCCATCAATAGATATCAATGTGAGTGAGTAGGGATTGCCATGCAATGGATGCACTAGAGCTATAAGTGTATGAAAGCTCAAAAAATAAACTAAGTGGGTGTGCATCCAAGTTGCTTGCTCATGAAGACCTAGGGCATTTTGAGGAAGCCCATCATTGGAATATACAAGCCAAGTTCTATAATGAAAGATTCTCACTAGTATATGAAAGTGACAACATAGGAGACTCTCTATCATGAAGATCATGGTGCTACTTTAAAGCACAAGTGTGGTAAAAGGATAGCAGCATTGTCCCCCTTTTTTGGCCTTTCTTTTTTTATTTGGCCTTTATTTTTATTTGGCCTTTTTTATGGCCTTTCTCCTTTTTTGGGACAATGCTCTATTGAATAATGATCATCACACTTCTATTTATTTACAACTCAATGATACAACTCGATACTAGAACAAAGTATGACTCTATGTGAATGCCTCCGGCGGTGTACCGGGATATGCAATGAATCAAGAGTGACAAGTATGAAAGAATCATGAACAGTGGCTTTGCCACAAATACTATGTCAACTACAGGATCATGCTAAGCAATATGACAATGATGAATGTGTCATGATGAACGGAATGGTGGAAAGTTGCATGGCAATATATCTTGGAGTGACTATGGAAATGCCATAATATGTAGGTATGGTGGCTGTTTTGAGGAAGGTATATGGTGGGTGTATGGTACCGACGAAAGTTGCGTGGTACTAGAGAGGCTAGCAATGGTGGAAGGGTGAGAGTGTGTATAATCCATGGACTCAACATTAGTCATAAAGAACTCACATACTTATTGCAAAAATCTATTAGTTATCTAAACAAAGTACTACGTGCATGCTCCTAGGGGGATAGATTGGTAGGAAAAGACCATCGCTCGTCCCCGACCGCCACTCATAAGGAAGACAATCAATAAATAAATCATGCTCCGACTTCATCACATAACGGTTCACCATACGTGCATGCTACGGGAATCACAAACTTCAACACAAGTATCTCTCAAATTCACAACTACTCAACTAGCATGACTCTAATATCACCATCTCCATATCTCAAAACAATTATCAAGTATCAAACTTCTCATAGTATTCAACACACTCATAAGAGAATTTTATTATTCTTGAATACCTAGCATATTAGGATTTTAAGCAAATTACCATGCTATTTAAGACTCTCAAAATAATATAAGTGAAGCATGAGAGTTCATCTATTTCTTCAAAATAAAACTACCACCATGCTCTAAAAGATATAAGTGAAGCACTAGAGCAAATGACAAACTACTCCGAAAGATATAAGTGAAGATCAATGAGTAGTCGAATAATTGTGCAACTATGTGAAGACTCTCCCATTCAATAATTTCAGATCTTGGTATTCTATTCAAACAGCAAGAAAAGCAAAATAAATTGACGCTCCAAGCAAAACACATATCATGTGGCGAATAAAAATATAGCTCCAAGTAAAGTTACCGATGAACGAAGACGAAAGAGGGGATGCCTTCCGGGACATCCCCCAAGCTTAGGCTCTTGGCTATCCTTGAATATTACCTTGGGGTGCCTTGGGCATCCCCAAGCTTAGGCTCTTACCACTCCTTGTTCCATAGTCCATCGAATCCTTACCCAAAACTTGAAAACTTCACAACACAAAACTTAACAGAAAACTCGTAAGCTCCGTTAGTATAAGAAATTAAATCACCACTTCAATGTACTGTAATTAACTAATTCTTTATTTATATTGGTGTTAAACCTACTGTATTCCAACTTCTATATGGTTCATAAACTATTTTACTAGCCATAGATTCATCAAAATAAGTAAACAACACATAGAAAACAGAATCTGTCAAAAACAAAATAGTCTGTAATAATCTGGATCAAACATATAATTATGGAACTCATAAAATTCTCAAATAAATTTCTGGACCTGAGGAATTTATCTATTAATCATATGCAAAAATAATTAACTAAATAGAACTCTCCAAATAAAAATGGCAGCAATTCTCGTGAGCGCTAAAGTTTCTGTTTTTTACACCATGATCAACAAGACTCTCCCCAAGTCTTCCCAAATGTTCTACTTGGCACAAACACTAATTAAAAACCACATCTAAACAGAGGCTAGATGAATTATTTATTACTAAACAGGAGCAAAAAGCAAGGAACAAAAGTAAAGTTGGGTTGCCTCCCAACAAGCGCTATCGTTTAACGCCCCTAGCTAGGCACGATGATTTCAATGATGCTCATATAAAAGATAAGAATCGTAACATAAAGAGAGCATCATGAAGAATATGACTAGCACATTTAAGTCTAACCCACTTCCTATGCATAGGGATTTTGTGAGCAAACAACTTATGGAAACAAGAATCAACTTGCATAGGAAGGTAAAACAAACATAACTTCAAAATTTTAAGCACATAGAGAGGAAACTTGATATTATTGCAATTCCTACAAGCATAAGTTCCTCCCTCATAATAATTTTCAGTAGCATCATGAATGAATTCAACAATATAACCAGCACCTAAAGCATTCTTTTCATGATCTACAAGCATAGAAATTTTATTACTCTCCACATAAGCAAATTTCTTCTCAGTCGAAATAGTGGGAGTATCATAAGAGACTTGAATACTATAAATTGTTTCCACATTAAAAGAGTAATGTTCAGAGAAAGGGTACTCATAATCATGACAAGTTTTATAAATATAATCATCACTACTCTTTATAGCATAAGTTTCATCACAATAATCATCATAAGTAGCAACTTTGTTCTTATCATAACAACTTTGCATATCAAAATTTGGAAGACTAAAAATATCATCATTAATAAACATAGCATCCCCAAGCTTGGGACAAACATTAATTGCAGCAAATATATTCTCAAAAACATCATCTTCATCAAACATAGCATCCCCAAGCTTGGGCCTTTTCATATCATAAGCATAATCACTCTCATCATTAATTGTATGAATAACACCAATAGTATAGCAATTATCATATTCTTCCAAGCAAGTGCCAAAAAGATTTTCAAGATCATAAGAAGTATCATTATCTTCCACAATTATATTTTCATGAGGCACAATAGTAATAGGAGCAGTATTATTTGGAAGAGATATCTTTTTACCTCTCTTCCTTCTTCTTTTCTTCTTCTTCACCACATCATGTGTGGGTTCAATCCTCTTTTTGGAGCTCCTTATTAATGAGATTGGTTGAATAGGAGGCTCTTCCTCGTTACCTGATTCATCATAAGAAATAATAGGAGGGTATTGGGAAGTCTCTTCCCTTTCATTAGTATTCTCTTCATCTTCTATTTGTCTTCTTTTCTTTATGTAAGTGGCAATATAAGGATTTTCAATGCAATTCACCACACAATACATATAAATCTTCTCTAGATCAAAACCAAGAAGTTTATCGAGATTAAATTTTGGAATACCCTCAGTTATACATTTCATTTCTTCATAACCCAATAGCAAACTAAGTTCAGTATGATGTGCAAGGGAAATCAAGTCATCACAATTTTTGGACACGATACGGCCATGGAACAATTTGCATTTGATATTTAAATGACCATGTTCATTGCAAAGTTCGCAAGTATGGGTAAGATATCTTAAATTTTCAGCACATTCATCTATCTCTTCTTGCAACAATTTGGTTTCTAAGTACTTATGCCTCTTGCAATATCTATCTTCCCTATTTGGTGTGTACTTGCAAACCCAGTCTACTCCACAAAAATTGACATGTTTATAGGAGGCATTTTCATCATAACTAGTGCAATCATAATTAGCATCATGGATATTCAAAGAATTCGTACTAACAACATTGCAATCATGCTCATCATTCAAATATTTAGTGCCAAAATTTTTAGAGATCTCTTCTTCTAGCATTTGAGCACAATTATCCTTTCCATCATACTCACGAAAGATATTAAAAAGATGAAGCGTATGAGACAAACTCAATTCCATTTTTTTGTAGTTTTCTTTTATAAACTAAACTAGTGATAAAACAAAAAACTAAAAGATTCGATTGCAAGATCTAAAGATATACCTTCAAGCGCTAACCTCCCCAGCAACGGCGCCAGAAAAGAGCTTGATGTCTACTACACCACCTTCTTCTTGTAGACGTTGTTGGGCCTCCAAGTGCAGAGGTTTGTAGGACAGTAGCAAATTTCCCTCAAGTGGATGACCTAAGGTTTATCAATCCGTAGGAGGCGTAGGATGAAGATGGTCTCTCTCAAGCAACCCTGCAACCAAATAACAAAGAGTCTCTTGTGTCCCCAACACACCCAATACAATGGTAAATTGTATAGGTGCACTAGTTCGGCGAAGAGATGGTGAAACAAGTGGTATATGGATAATAGATAAAGGTATTTGTAATCTGAAATTATAAAAACAGCAAGGTAACTAATGATAAAAGTGAGCGTAAACGGTATTGCAATGATAAGAAATAAGGCCTAGGGTTCATACTTTCACTAGTGTAAATTCCCTCAACAATAATAACATAATTGGATCACATAACTATCCCTCAACATGCAACAAAGAGTCACTCCAAAGTCACTAATAGCGGAGAACGAACGAAGAGATTATGGTAGGGTACGAAACCACCTCAAAGTTATTCTTTCCAATCAATTCGTTGGGCTATTGCTATAGATGTCACAAACAACCCTAGAGTTCGTACTATAATAACACCTTAAGACACAAATCAACCAAAACCCTAATGTAACCTAGATACTCCAATGTCACCTCAAGTATCTGTGGGTATGATTATATGATATGCATCACACGAACTCAGATTCATCTATTCAACCAACACAAAGGACCTCAAAGAGTGCCCCAAAGTTCTACCGGAGAATCATGACGAAAACGTGTGCCAACCCCTATGCATAGGTTCATGGGCGGAACCCGCAAGTTGACCACAAAAACATACATCAAGTGAATCACGTGATATCCCATTGTCACCACAGATACGCACGGCAAGACATACATCAAGTGTTCTCAAATCTTTAAAGACTCAATCCGATAAGATAACTCCAAAGGGGAAACTCAATTCATTACAAGAGAGTAGAGGGGGAGGAGAAACATAAGGTCCAACCATAATAGCAAAGCTCGCGATACATCAAGATCGTATCACCTCAAGAACACGAGAGAGAGAGATCAAACACATAGCTACTGGTACATACCCTCAGCCCCGAAGGAGAACTACTCCCTCCTCGTCATGGAAGGCACCGGGATGATGAAGATGGCCACCGGAGAAGGATTGCCCCCTCCGGCAGGGTGCCGGAACGAGTCTAGATTGGTTTTCGGTGGCTACAGAGGCTTCTGGCGGCGGAACTCCTGATCTATTGTGCATTCTGGAAGTTTTAGGGTATGATGATATATATGGGTGCAGGAAGTACGTCGGAGGAGCCACGGGGGCCCCACGAGGCAGGGGGGCGCGCCCTAGGGGGGTGGGCGCGCCCCCACCCTCATGGGCAGCCCGTGTCTCCCCTGACGTGCACTCCAAGTTCCCTGGGTTGCTTTCCTTCCAAAAATAACTTCTCTAGTTGATTTCGTTCCGTTTTCGACTTCGTTTGATATTCCTTTTCTTCGAAACACTGAAATAGGCATAAAACAGCAAATCTGGGCTGGGCCTCCGGTTAATAGGTTAGTCCCAAAAATAATATAAAAGTGGAAAATAAAGCCCAATATTGCCCAAAACAGTAGATAATATAGCATGGAGCAATCAAAAATTATAGATACGTTGGAGACGTATCAACGCATTCCGTTGCCTCCCCATGAACACGACGACGACGCAGTTTCTCCTTCCGACCCAGCCATGTACACGAGCCCTGGCCGTACGTATACGCGAGTAGGTGTTCGAGACCCCGCCCGTATGTATGTACGTGGCCGTATTTACTTTCTTGCACCCTGGCCGTTGTACGTACATGTACATGCTATGTGCGCACCTCTACTACGATACACGCGCGCCTCTACTACGACACGTGCCCTTCCTTACACGGTCACGGTTCATCGCTGCAACCTGCAGATAGACCAATTGTATGTACGTACACGTTCGCGACCAGAATGACAACGCTACGTACGCTTCGACCAGGTGGGTCCCGAATGTCAGGCACTTCCTTGCATGCGAAGATGTAGCTGTTGGGTCCCAGCAGTCAGGGGGAGAATTATTTTTTTCCGTAATATGGACACACTTCCTTGCGTGCGAAGATATAGCTGGTGGGTCCCAGCAGTCAGGGGAAACATTTTTTTCATGAAATACGGTGGCCCATCTGGTGGGTCCCTGCTGACAGGTGGAGGAATCATTATTTTCCGCGTAATAAGGAGGCACTTCCTTGCTGCAGGCGTGGACCCAGCTGTCAACCTCTCCATGTACAGTACTCTTTTGACGGAAGTCATTCCTTGACCACGTTGACCATGCCGTGCCGAGAGCACTAGGGCGGTGGATGACGGCGAGGCCTAGGAAGGGGACGATGCAGAGCCAGAGAAGACGCGGCAGCGGATGCCCACACGGAGAGGAGTACGAGGGTTCACTGGTTCGACTTCAGTGTGAGGCTGCCGTCGGCACAGGGCCTGGCCAGGGATGGGAGTAGTAGGGGCGGTGAGGCCTCCGCGGCAGCATAGTCGGCCATGGGAGGCAAGAGCACGCGGTGGTTTGGACGGCTGGAGCAAGAAAATCAGAGGTTGAAGAAGCAGGACGACCGTTGGATGTTAACAATCCAACGGTCACTGGTGATAGAATCGTTTGTTGACTAAGTTGACAAAGCCCTCCGTACGCGTCAACTTAGTAGGCCCACAAGTCAGGCTCCCACTATGGTGGGTCCCAGCTAGCAGGGGGAGTATTCATTTTTTTGTGCATAATAAGGAGGCACTTCCTTGCATGCGAAGATATAGCTGGTGGGTCCGAGCTGTCAGTGGGAGTATTCATTCTTTTTGGCGTAATAAGGAGGTAAGTACTTGCTTGCGTGCGGCCATGGACCATGTGGGCCCAACTGTCAACCTCTTCATGTACATCCCTCTTCCGATGTTGTCGTTTGTTGACAATGTTGGCCACGCCGTGCCGAGAACACCAGCGCGATGGACGACGGCAAGACCCAGGAAGGGAATGACCCGGAGGCGGCAAAGCCACAACAGTGGAGGGGTGTGGGTGAGTAGAGGGATGGCCTAGCCAGTGGTGGGAGTAGTAGGGGGATTTGAGGCCTGTACGACAGCACAACCGACCATGGGAGGCAGGAGCAGGCGGTCCTGCCGGCGCTGGATTTGGCGGCTGGAGCAAGAAGATCTGCTAGAATCGTTTGTTGACGTATATAATAAGTAAAAAAATCTTCCATACGCGTCAATTTAATAGGTCCACAAGTCAGACCATTCCCTATTTTTTTAATAATTTATATATAGCTCATTGCAACTTCTTATGCAATTTATTGCAGTCCGTTTTTTTATTGGCCATGGCCAGGGTTAAAAATTTAAATGAAATTTCGCATATTTTTGTGAGTTCCAAACTATTTTTAATACCGAATGTCGAGCCACATTTAAAGTACTTTGAAGATATATTTAAATTAGGTTAAAGCCCGGTGAAATAGGAATCTGAAAATGTGAAAAAATTCAGAAATTATAAAGTAATTGCCAATTTGTTATCTGTTTTTATATTTACAACCCATTTCATATTACTTTCAAGATTTGCAGGCGTCTTGAAAGAGTTGCAGCCCATCAGGGTGTAGAAAAACAAGTAGGCCTGGATTGGGTATTCTTCAGAAAAATAAACTGGGCTCATTTTCATAAAGAAAAATAGTTGGGCTGGTCATATGGTGATCATAAAATACAAGCCTGGGCTAGACGGGCCACAACCCAGTTGAAACCCTGCTCCGTCTCAACAATAAAAAAAATCTACTCAAGCAGCTACATCCCAGTTGTCAGCCGATCTTGTGGTGCTGTTCTCCTGTCTATTGACTATATACGCTGACAATGTCATGGGTCCCAGATGTCAGGAAACCACTAGGAGGAAACATTTTCTTTTTCCATAAGCTGACAATGGAGTATATATAACAAAAAGTGAGAAACTTCCTTGCGTTCGGCCATGGACATGGTGGGCCCCTACTGTCATCCTCTCCACGCTACCGATTCCTGTTGTTTGTTGACCATGTTGTCAACGCAAGAGGGCGGCACCGTGGTGAGCGCACCAAAGCGTGCGGAGGACGACGGTGAGGCCTCGGATGTCGTGTTAACGATTTAGGAGATGGTGGGTTGGCGATGCGTGCACTGAGGCGCAGCCAGCCGTGGGAGGCAGAAGCAGGCGGCCCCGTCGGCGCTGATTTGGTTTTGGCGGCTGGAGGAAGACAGGACTGAAGAAATACAACAGCCTGTAAAAGCAGCAGGAGTACTTAACAATCTTAACTGAAACCAGTAGGGGCACTTAACAACCATAGCTGAAAGCAGTATGAATACTTATACTGGTTCAATAGTATAAAACACGCCTCGAACAGTGCTACTTTGCCTACAGTTAACCAAGGGTGAGGCCACCAAGCCCCAGGACAAGGCCTAGGCGCCACCCCGCGCATCCACAACCTTCTGAAAGCGGCTTCATCTCGCAATGTGGTTAATAAACAGTATATTCGCTTTAGAGCCATAAAAAAGTAGGAACATAATCTTCTGTCCTATTCTCCAAGATGGACGGGCCTTCATTATTTGAGACCACCCATGAATAAGTATCTTTTCACCTCCAAGGGGAATGGAGTAGGTCGGCATAAACATCATGTTGTGACCAAGCGCAAGTCTGACCCGACCATGGTCAAGCATCTGCATAGGATCAATAGAACTGGGCAGTTTCTGTTTGAAGAAGATCATAGCTGTAAAACTGTGTATAAGCAAGAGTTTATGAACAACATATATAACAGAAAACAGCTCGTACCATAAGTTTCTCGACACAGTTGGACCTGTTCAACGAGTGCAGCAGTTGCACACATATCCCACGTGGCCTTCCACCATTGAAACGCCCCACAAGGACCTCAGGACAATCAATAAAGTGTAGGAACTTGTGGATGTCGTCCCAGTCAACTTCAATGCCATCAGTAATAGCCGAGTTCTTACAGAATAACAAACGAGTAGCCTGCTTAACTCTGAAAAACCTACACGTGCCACCAATTATAAGAAAATATTAGTTCGAAGTAGCATTTTCATGAGAGATTCGTTCCTACTTCTAAAGTTAAATTGTGATTAGTTAGACAAAATAGGTGGATTAAGAAGTAATCGAGGCAACAAGCAAAAACCAGATACAAAAGTAACATGGATGAACAATTGGAACGACATCGGGGTGGAATATCGCAGTGAAGATGAGACCAGGTTCTGCTATTTCCATCAACATTCATGCGCCAACTTTCAGTCCGTAACACTTGAGAAAGTTTATCCAAGTTCGGCCATAAAAAAAGCAGCGATCTTCTTGGTTCATGAACCCAACTCGGAACTTATATCCATGGCTTGTCTTCACTGTGACCATTAAACTGGTGTATTTAGTTATAGTAAGGCCGAGCATCTTGAGTACACGTGTTCTGGCAGAGCAAGGAATGCACTGCAGGAAAAATAATATAAGAACACAAAGTATTCCCTATCCAAATCTAGAAATAAATTCCTGCTTCACGTCAGTGTTGACCATGGTACTAGTACCTTTTATCCAAATATAGCAATACAAATTTCCAAATTAGTCGACAATATGTTCAAAAAACCCCACCCTCCCAGATAGAAAAGAGGATTCTAAGAACATACTGTGCGTGTCTTAAAATCCTGTGTTAGGATAGAATGAACAAGTGTGGCGTCTTGCCGAAGGCGCAGAAACCTGTAGGGTCCTCGCACTTTGGGCACTGCAAATGAAACACACTAGATTCAGTAGGAAGAAAAATGCATCAACGACTGCGGCTACTATCCTAGGATTACCCGTGACCAAGGGACTTGGATTTATTGGGGATGGATGAAGAATTCGTACCAGGTTCTCCATGAGAAAACCCTATGCAATCGCCGAGCGGGGTTTTTCTCTGAACAAGCAGACGAGGGAGAAGGGGATTCAGGCCCAGTGAAATATTGCCGCTTCGTGCGTCCAGCTTACTGCTAAAGCTGGAAAGGTGGGGTTTTTTTGTGATTTGACGGCTCATTGGGCATTACTGCGGCGCTACGACCGGGGTGTGTCTACCGTGTAGTTGTGCACTCTAATTTGGTGCATATGGCACGTGGACCCCATTGCCGGATGCTCCACATATCAGCAAAAGGAAGTAGAAAGACAAGAGTAACTAGTTACACATAAATATATTTTTGACACAGAGATACTCCCTCTATAAAGAAATACAAAATTCTTTTATATCACAACTTTATACATAAGAAAAATCAAGGGGAATATATATATAACATATATAATTATAAAAACAGAGTTTTTTGAACACAGCATAGAAGAGTTGGTGATGATGGTGTGCATGCCATCCTGCAATATAGGCCGCCCGATTTATATCTGACGGATATGAAGGAAACTATGGCAATTTTGCAAAAAGGTACCCACACACCTCTCCACATTTGCAAATAAGGCCTTCCCTTGTTCATCCTTTTCTCTCACAAGATAAAATACTCATACAAATGCATCTTGATGTTACGTGGAACGCACGGGCATTATGGGGGTTCAGCTGAGAATATAATACTCACGCAGGCTCACGGTTCTGGACTTTGGGCCACAGGCCGGTGGGCCTGCATGTTTGGGGGGCCATGTGTTCTACCTCAGCGCTTTTCATATTGCAAGCAATTAGTACGACGCTGGTTTTAGATGCGGTCGCAAGGCGAATACACAAAATTGAGTAAAGCACGACATCTGTTAGAATGAAATCGAACAACAGTTCCTAACCAGCAATCAGAGTTGCAATTCTATCAACGATATACCATGTGATAAATAATACTATCGTACTACTTATACACACATGACACTTGTTTCACCATGCCAGATTATTACATCAAAATCTCTCGGAGGATAGATCAGTTCGGTAGTTGCGTGCTGCTACTAAAGAATTTCAAAGTTGATTTGGACCAGCTCTCCTTGCCGAGAAAGTTCGATTTTGACATCATCCCCTACCACAAGATATGATTTAGATTTAAACCTTGACCATCCTTTAGCATCAATCATCATGCGACCATCCTTTATACTTACGGTATATTGAGTAGGTTCATTCACACCAAGGCTGCGCATGGTAAGAGAAACTTGGCCACGGTCGCCCGGATTGTTGAACGACTCCCTCGTTGCTCTAGGAATTCTCTGTTTGCAAATAAGAAGACATACACAAACAGTTAGATCAACACAATGAATCATGTGAAACAACATGGAAAGAAAAAAGAACGAATCACTTGGGCGGCCAATGCTTACCAAGAAGGTGGACATGTCGGTTTTTGTAAGGACTTTGGTATATGAAGTGCGAACTGTAGCCCAGTCTGTTGCCGGTGCAACTGCTGGTTCTGTTGCCGCTGCACAGGCCGGAGCAGATGCAAGTGCAAGTGTTGGTGCAGGTGCCGAAGCCTTTGCTGGTGCCCGTGCGACTGGTAGTGCCACTACTGCTGCTGGAGATGGTGATCCTTGTAGAGCTGGTGCCGGTGTCGATGCCTGATCCTCCGGTAGATCAGCCTGATCCGCCGATGCGGTCGGTGCCCAATCCTCAGTTGCATCAGACTGAGCTGTTGCCGCTGTCAGTGCTAGAGCAACTGCCGATGCTCGATCCGTTGCTGAAGGTGGTACCAATGTGCAAGACAGCGGCGATCGTGTCTGGTTTGCTATGATCAGCTTTCTAACTTGAGTAGGCTCCGTGACCGTGATCCAGTCTTTTCCCTCATTTCTTTTAAACGCGAGAAGGACTAATTGTGGTGTGTTTGTTAAACCAAACTGCAGTTCATCATAGGGATTCAGCTTGTACTCAGACAACAGACTGATCCAATTTTTTCCAGTAATATAAGTGATGGACAGTGCCTTCGTTACTGACACGACATAAGAAGTGAAACCTGCAAAAATGTCCATCGTATAGCAAACCAAATGGTTTATTCTGTGATGAATGTCACATGGCAAAACCTGCATCGTAAAATTGCAGCAAAAGAAAGAAAACATGACACTAAATCAATAAGATTTAGACAGTAAATCAATAAGATTTACTTGATGTGACACCGGTGAATCCTTACCAGGAAATCACTATGTTGAAGTACTAAACAGAAGATTGATCGTCCAACTACGCGTGGCATGCAGGGCCCCTGCCTACTCCCACAAGCAGGACAATCCAAAGGTCAAGAAAAATCATATGGACCGAACATCCATGGGACTGGAAATCCTGGTGGGTGCGATGAACCCTGCAATGCATACAGATATTGGAGTGTAACCATAATTGATAAACCGTCCTCACAAAAAATATGATCTGGATACTTCAAAATATACAGACTGAATGGAGTGGACAAACATTAACATAGACTGTTCTCAGGACTCACCACACACCAAAAGCGGTAGTACTAAACAATACAGGGTTCACGAACACAAATCAAGTATTGAACAATAGTACTTACTATAGACAAGCAAAGTTGCACTAATTAAACTCTGCAGACTATTTCTTGCCACCGACCTACGGGATGAACCCCGCATAACTGACTAGGCCTTGGACTTCGTGAGAGATGTCTACTTGCATCATCACCATCTCGTCAACCTTGGAGGACCTAATAGAGTGGTCTTTCCACTCATAAACATGACGATGAAGACATGCCACATCAGATTTGTTGGGAAGCTTTACAAGAACCACACCCTTCGTAATCGAAGGCATAGCCAGGAAATTGTTGTGGTCAAGTACAACCTCGAGAACACGCCTGACAACAATGCTATAGGAAAACACTAGTTCAGGACACGTGGCGACAAGGACACATCAGCTGGATAGTTTAGCAGTAGAACTCATCCTCATGTCTTCCAGTTCACACGGCATGACTTTGAGAACTTCATCTCCACCGCAGACCTGGTTCTAATTCAAACAGAAACCAAATATTTTATTACTACCTCCATTCAGAAATATAAGATGATTTTTGATATTTTACTCCATATATGACTACATATACGCACAGAAATGAGTGAACAAAGACACTAGAACATGTCTTCAAAGGCATGAGAGCAGAGGGATTACTTACAATATCCATAACACAAGTTACTGAGGCAAATATACCCGCTTCAAAGGTAGCATTGATGTTCATAAAGTAGTTGAAAGTAATCTATAAGAAATCAGTGTCAACCTCTCGCATGTTTTGGTCAAAAGAGGAATTTAGAACTGTCATTTGGCAGACAAAAATCACATGCAAGATCACCCAGAAAGTTGTACTACTAGTACTAGTACTGCGTGTTAGATGAAAAAACACGATCAAGATCGAGAAAAAGATCATCAAGAAGAGATATTACCTGGACTTGCTTAATGAAGGATCCCGGAGAGGGGGGCTTGGACAGGGCGATGGCTTTGAGCTTGTCTGCGGTAGTGTCGGCGGGGTGCTTGCGCTTCTTCGTACCATGAGCCTCGACGGTTTTGGCCAGAGCCATAGACATCACTTTGGCCGGTGCTCCAGCGTCCATCAAGAAATTGTCAAATAGAAATAAAAGAAAAGAAACCATAATCACAAACCCAAAAGAAGAACAGAGAGGGAGTTATAGGATCAGTCTCGGGGTTGCAAGACCGGGCCTTGGCCAGAATCAACACCATTGATGCGCTCACCTTTCCTTCTTTGGGAGAGAAGAACAATGGCAGAAGCAGGTCAGGGTTTTCTTGAAGAAATGAGGAACACGATGAGGGAGAAGCGAGTGGGGGTTTTCTTCAAGAGAGGAAGCTGAGAGAGAAGAGTGAAATGATGGTTGCCTCGTCCGTCAAACTTACTGCTGGAAAGGAGGGGGTTTTGTGATTTGACGGCTCATTGGGAATTACTGCAGCACTTCGATCGGGGTAGTCTACCATGCAGTTGGGCACTCTACTACGGAGTAATTTAGTGCATGGTTGATGGACCCTGATGCTGGTTGTCCCACACGTCGGTGAAAGTGATTAGCAAGGTTCCTGATGACCGTCAAGGAGGATCCGCACGGTAGAGCGTGTCCACTGTTTTTCTGGAAAAAAGTGATTACAATAAGAATTTCCACTATTACGAGAGGAGTGCGAAACACGTCAACCACTTGAATATACACAGTGCTCCTACTACTAGGCATGTGCAGTGGTTCACACATCAGTACTACATAATCTTGTTGCTAGCGTAGTAAGATATGATGACAACAAATGATGTTGTGCGTATGTCAACTATATGAACAGTAATGTAACATAGTACCACTTTTTTGACTGTCCGGTCGAGAATGAACGATGAGATCAATGTTAACAAAACTAGGCCTACAACACACGGAGAGTACGGTGCTACAGTACTCCACGAAACATGAACCATATGAAGCACGAATCGGTGTTAGGCAGGGTGTATGAAGGGTGCACGGGATGGGAGCAAAAGTTCCATTCTCGACCCACTTTTGGGTGTTTGGCAGAGTGCATGAAGGGTGCATGAGTCCACACTAGTAGGTTAACACAAATACACGAAGAGGGAACAACTATATTGAGATGAGAATGCAACCAAACACACCCACACGCTTTGTGCTACAGTGAACGATCTGCACCGTCTAAGTTTGATCCAACGGTCATGTTGCACCGAGACATGGACATGCCCATGCAGAGGACGCCTAAACACCACCGAAGTCCCTCTACTTCTCGAGGCGCACGACATTGGTGATGTAGGGTGCAACCACCTGCAGAGCCCACTCCCGATCGACGGGAGCCAGCTCGTCAAAGATGGCGTCCAATGGCACGAATGGATTCCGGTGACGGAGCCCTGAGAGGATTCACCCGGCAACAGCGACGGCAGCCTACAACCCCTCCTTGTTTAGTTCTGCACCCACCATCACGCGGAGACGGATCAGCTCCTCGAAGATATAGGTGAAGAAGGAGGCCAGGTCAGGAAGCCGCATCTCGTTGAAGTCGATGGGGTGGTCGAACGGGTTTAGCCCAACGGTCGGCATGGCCGCGCTGGCATGATGGTAGGCATCGCACGACCGCAACACGTGCATGGCAACTTGGTCCACCAAGTGCCTGAGGTGATCCTGGACCTCGTCACGATCGGCCAGCTCGCACTCCAGCCGGCTCCCCTGACGGCCTATCGTATGTCCCGCTTTCTGCAGCAATGCCGCTGACACCTCGAGCATCCTTGTGGTGGACGCCTGCCGCTTTTGAAGCTCCGTGAACTCCCGCACATAATGGAGGAGCATGGCACTCCTCTCCTCCTTGACCTCACGGAGCTCCACGTCCTTGGCCCCGAGCTCCGCATCCTTGGCCTGGAGCTCCTATGTCAGGCGCCTCACCTCAAACTCCGTGATCTGCTGCGCCGCCATGGCACCAGGTAGAAGCAATGGGGAGAGGAAGCAAAGGGGGTGAAACGACTGAAAGGCAATGCAATCTATGGGAAGGCGGAGGGAGCCAGCCAAGGAGCGGGGTGAATCTTTTGGTTTTCACCATGGGAAAACACCAGTCGACGACTTTTCACATCAACGATTAGTGGGTTTTACAGGCGGAGTCATCGTGACTAATTGCTGCCATGCGTGCTCCCATCAATCAAAAAATTAAAAATGTTGCCGCGCCTGCTCCCATCAATCAAAAAATTAAAAATCCTGTCGCGCCTACTCCTGTCAATAAAAGAAAATTAAAAATCCTGCCGCGCCTACCGCACCCAAAGACCAGAGCAACGCCGCAATGGATATTTAAATTTACCTGTCGGCAAGGAGATAAAAAAAGGGTGAAAAACAAATGTGGCGGCGGCCTAGCTAATCGGTCGCACTGGCCCAACTAGGTAGACACCGTGCTTCACTGATGTACTCATCGGGAAAGGTGGTTTCTCATGATTTGACGACTCATTTGGTTGCTTCGATCGGTGCTATGACCAAGGAGGACCCAGAAAACGCGTGGTATGGCATCCCACGTCTCGGCAAGGAAGAATATATGTGGCACCACCCGGGAGGACCCCGAAACCGCGCGGTAGGGTGTGCCACGTCTCGGCACGGAGGAAGAATGTGTGTGTAAAATTATACTGTATCAGACGTACTACCTATGGTTCGACCTCGGGACCCAACAATTCGGTCGAAAACACCCCACTAGCCACAAAACTTCATCATGCTAACGTGGCACAGAGGATAGGTGTGCTTAGCTCCGTCTCGATCAGCCACAACGTCTCTTGTTCTAGGCGATTCTTCTATTTTCCAAGTTTTTTTAGTTATAATAACACCACGATAAAGTAGAGCCGCTCTGCGTGTGTGCCCGTGCGTCTAAAGGTTAGACAATGGAGAGGAGAGAGAGACTGCAGACCCGGGACCCACTAGTAAGTGAGTCAATGGCCATGCACGTGTTGACGAGCCACTCCATCTACTCTACTGAATGTAATACTCCCTCCGTTCCATAATGTAGTGCCTATAGATTTTTGCAAAAGTCAAACATTACAAACTTTGACCATATTTATAGAGAAAAGTAGGTACATCTAGAATACCAAATGCACATCACTGAATGCATCATGAGTTATATTTTCAGAATGTACATGTTTGGAATTGTAGATGTAGACAGTTTTGTCTATAAACTTGGTCAAAGTTGACAATGTTTGACTTTCACAAAAATCTATAGGCACTACATTGTGGAATGGAGGGAGTACTGTATAAAATCAAGTTATGGGACAAAGCCAACAACCGGTGTTGTTTCAGGCTATTGACTTACGCTTTGTAGTCCAGGTTGCTATTTCGAATCTCGTCATTCAGATTTGTTAGTTTTAGGTCCAAATTTGATCAATGATAAGTGGGACCCCTGCTACCTCTTGAGCATGTGTTGCTTTTCCCTTGAAGAGGAAAGGGTGATGCAGCAAAGTAGCGTAAGTATTTCCCTCAGTTTTGAGAACCAAGGTGTCAATCCAGCAGGAGACACCGCACAAGTCACCTAGTACCTGCACAAACAATCAAGAACCTTGCAACCAACGCGATAAAGGGCTTGTCAATCCCTTCACGGTCACTCACAAAAGTGAGATCTAATAAAGATAGTAAGTAAATATTTTTGGTCTTTTTGTTGTATAGATTGGAAAGTAAAGATTGCAATATATTAAACAAGATGCGATGTAAATAAAAGAGATGCAATATAATAAGAAAGAGACCCGGGGGCCATAGGTTTCACTAGTGGATTCTCTCAAGATAGCATTTATTATGGTGGGTGAACAAATTACTGCCGAGCAATTGATAGAAAAGTGCATAGTTATGAAGATATCTAAGGCAATGATCATGAATATAGGCATCACGTCCGTGTCAAGTAGATCGAAACGATTCTGCATCTACTACTATTACTCCACACATCCCCCGCTATCCAGCATGCATCTAGAGTATTAAGTTCATAAGAACAGATTAACGCATTAAGCAAGATGACATGATGTAGAGGGATAAACTCAAACAATATGATATAAACCCCATCTTTTTATCCTCGATGGCAACAATACAATACGTGCCTTGCTGCCCCTACTGTCACTAGGAAAGGACACCGTAGATTGAACCCAAAGCTAAGCACTTCTCCCATTGCAAGAAAGATCAGTCTAGTAGGCCAAACTAAACCGATAATTCGAAGAGACTTGCAAAGATATCAAATCATGCATATAAGAATTCAGAGAAGAACCAAATAATATTCATAGATAATCTTGTTCAAAAATCCACAATTCATCGGATCTTGGCAAACACACCGCAAAAGAGTATTACATCGAATAGATCTCCAAGAACATCAAGGAGAACTTTGTATTGAGAATCAAAGAGAGAGAAGAAGCCATCTAGCTAATTACTATGGACCTGAAGGTCTGTGGTAAACTACTCACGCTTCATCGGAGAGGCAATGGTGTTGATGTAGAAGCCCACCGTGATCGATTCCCCCTCCGGAAGATCGCCGGAAAAGGCCCCAAGATGGGATCTCACGGATACAGAAGGTAGTAGCGGTGGAAAAGTGATTTCTTGGCTCTCCACGATCGATCTAGGGTATAAGAGTATATGTAGGCGAAAGAAGTACGTCAGTGGAGCTACGAGGGGCCCATGAGGGTGGGGGGCACGCCTACCCCCCTGGGCGCGCTGGGCGCGCCCTCCTGCCTCGTGGCCGCCTCGTGGAGTTCCAGACTTCGAATCCAAGTCTTGTGGATTGCTTTTAGTCCAAGAAAGATCATCGCGGAGGTTTCCTTCTGTCTGGACTCTGTTTGGTATTCCTTTTCTGCGAAACTCTAAAATAGGCAAAAAAAACAGAAACTGGCACTCGGGCCTCCGGTTAATAGATTAGTCCCAAAAATAATATAAAAGAGCATATTAAAGCCCATTAAACATCCAAAGCATATAATATAATAGCATGGAACAATCAAAAATTATAGATACGTTGGAGACGTATCACCCCCGTGTGTTGTTCCGATATTTCAATGTAGGATGGTTTTTTTGAACAAACATTTTGCGCGGTTAGACAAGTAAAGACACGAATTACACGTATTTTGCAAGTTTACAAACAAAAATGACAGCGGCATAGAATATCACATCCACCCCACAGCTTAGATGCTATGGTGATACGAGTTTTTACATCGTTGGAACTGAGATCCAATGGCTTGGGAGTAGTCTTTGTAATTATGCGCAATTTCCAAACTCTACAAGGTTTTTTTGCAAATAAAACATTTAGGCCTCGTGTGTGCCATTGCATCTTGGATCCAACGGTTCCCCGTTGCTCATATTAGGTGCTCCCCGTAGCTTAATTAGCTGATACAGTGATACGAGCATCTAGGTCGTATGATCTGTGATCAGATGCCACATGCATAGCACTTGTACTTTTTGCGCAATTCCCAAACTCTCTCAGGTGTATATTGCAAAAACATCCAAACCTCCTACTGTGAGCCGTTAGATCTCCTGTGAAATCGTATCACCATAGAATCTACGGTGCGGGGCACCTCATATTCTCCCGTGCGAGAAAACATCAGGTGCTCACGCAGCTTCGATGCTACGGTGATACGAGCTTTGAGGTCGTTTGATGTGAGATCCAATGGAATCTAAGTAGTCTTTGTGCTTGTAGGCAGTGGCCGAACTATTTGGGGGCTTTTCTGCAAAAAAAACATTCAAACCACCGAGGTTTCATTCCGTTTGGACTCCGTTTGGTATTCCTTTTCTGTGAAACTCTAAAATAGGCAAGAAAACAGAAACTGGCACTGGGCCTCCGGTTAATTGGTTAGTCCCAAAAATAATATAAAAGAGCATATTAAAGCCCATTAAACATCCAACACAGATAATATAATAGCATGGAACAATACAAAATTGTAGATACATTGGAGACGTATCAAGCATCCCCAAGCTTAATTCCTGCTCGTCTTCGAGTAGGTAAATGATAAAAACAGATTTTTTGATGTGGAATGCTACCTAACATAATTATCAATGTAATTTTCTTTATTGTGGCATGAATGTTCAGATCCGAAAGATTCAAGACAAAAGTTTAATATTGACATAAAAATAATAATACTTCAAGCATACTAACAAAGTAATCATGTATTCTCAAAATAACATGGACAAAGAAAGTTCATCCCTACAAAATCATATAGTTTGGCTATGCTCTATCTTCGTCACACAAAATATTCAGATCATGCACAAACCCGATGACAAGCCAAGCAATTGTTTCATATTTTAGTATTCTGAAACTTTTTCAACTTTCACGCAATACATGAGCGTGAGCCATGGAGATGGTACTATAGGTAGAATAGAGTGGTGGTTGTGGAGAAGACAAAAAGGAGGAAGATGGTCTCACATTAACTAGGCGTATTAATGGGCTATGGATATGCCAATCAATAGATATCAATGTGAGTGAGTAGGGATTGCCATGCAACAGATGCACTAGAGCTATAAATGTATGAAAGCTCAACAAAAGAAACTAAGTGGGTCTGCATCCAACTTTCTTGCTCACGAAGACCTAGGGCATTTTGAGGAAGCCCATTATTGGAATATACAAGCGAAGTTCTATAACAAAAATTCCCACTAGTATATGAAAGTGACACAATAAGAGACTCTCTATCATGAAGATCATGGTGCTACTTTGAAGCACAAGTGTGGAAAAAGGATAGTAGCATTGCCCCTTCTCTCTTTTTCTCTCTTTTTTTGTTTGGCTTCTTTGGCCTCATTTTTTTACTTCCTCACACGGGACAATGCTCTAATAATGATGATCATCACACTTCTATTTATTTACAACTCAAGGATTACAACTCGATACTTAGAACAAAATATGACTCTATATGAGTGCCTCCGGCGATGTACCGGGATGTGCAATGGATCAAGAGTGACATGTATGAAAAAATTATGAATGGTGGTTTTGCCACAAATACGATGTCAACTACATGATCATGCAATGCAATATGACAATGATGTAGCGTGTCATAATAGACGGAACAGTGGGAAGTTGCATGGCAATATTTCTCGGAATGGCTATGGAAATGCCATAATAGGTAGGTATTGTGGCTGTTTTGAGGAAGGTAAATGGTGGGTTTATGGTACCGGCGAAAGTTGTGCGGTACTAGAGAGGCTAGCAACGGTGGATGGGTGAGAGTGCGTATAATCCATGGACTCAACATTAGTCATGAAGAACTCACATACTTATTGCAAAAATCTACAAGTCATCGAAACCAGGCACTACGCGCATGCTCATAGGGGGATAGATTGGTAGGAAAAGACCATCGCTCGTCCCCGACCACCACTCATAAGGAAGACAATCAAAGAAACATCTTGTGCTTCAAATTTGTTACACAACGGTTACCATATGTGCATGCTACGGGACTTGCAAACCTCAACACAAGTATTTCTCAAATTCACAATTAATCTACTAGAATGACTCTAATATCACCATCCTCGTGTCTCAATACAATCATCAAGCATCAAACTTCTCATAGTATTCAACGCACTTTATATGAAAGTTTTTATTATACCCATATTGGATGCCCATCATATTAGGACTAGTTTTATAGCCAAAGAAAATTACCATACTGTTCTAAAAGACTCTCAAAATAATATAAGTGAAGCATTAGATATCAATAATTTCTATAAAATAAAATCACCATCGTGCTCTAAAAAGATATAAGTGAAGCACTGGAGCAAAATTATCTAGCTCAAAAGATATAAGTGAAGCACATAGAGTATTCTAATAAATTCCGATTCATGCGTGTCTCACCCAAAAGGTGGGTACGGCAAGGATGGTTGTGGTAAACTAAAAATCAAAGACTCAAATCATACAAGACGCTCCAAGCAAAACACATAGCATGTGGTGAATAAAAATATAGCCTAAACTAAAGTTACCGATAGACGAAGACGAAAGAGGGGATGCCTTCCGGGGCATCCCCAAGCTTAGGCTTTTGGTTGTCCTTGAATTTTACCTTTGGTTCCTTGGGCATCCCAAATCTTAGGCTCTTGCCACTCCTTATTCCAAAATCCATCAAATCTTTACCCCAAAACTTGAAAACTTCACAACACAAAACTTCAACAGATAATATCATGAGCTGTTAGTATAAGAAAATAAACCACCACTTTAAGGTACTGTAATGAACTCATTCTTTATTTATATTGGAGTGAAACCTACTGTATTCCAACTTCTCTATGGTTCATACCCCCCGATATTACTCATAGATGCATCAAAATAAGCAAAGAACACACGAAAAACAGAATCTGTCAAAAACAGAACCGTCTGTAGCAATCTGGATGTTTCGAATACTTCTGTAACTCCAAAAATCCTGAAAAATTAGGAAGACCTGGATAAAAAGTATATTGATCTACTGCAGTTGGAATTGGTATTTTATCGCTCCCTGGTAAAAAATGATAATTATTTGCGTGAGCGCATACTTTCTGTTTTTATCAGCAAGATCAAACAACAATCACCCAAGAAGATCCTAAAGGCTTTACTTGGCACAAACAATAATTAAACATAAAAACACAATCATAATAGAAGCTAGATGAATTATTTATTACTAAACATGAACAAAAAGCAAAGAACAAAAATAAAATTGGGTTGCCTCCCAACAAGCACTATCGTTTAACGCCCACTAGCTAGGCATTGATAATTTTATCGATGCTCACATGAAAGGGAACAATTGAAACACAAAGAGAGCATCATGTGACAAACAAGTTTAAGTCTAACATGCTTCCTATTCATAGTGATTTTATAAGCAAACAAATTATTATGACAAGCAAAAACTACCATATGCAAGGAAGAAGAAAGAAACAATAGCAATCTCAACATAACGAGATGTAATTTTGTAACATGAAAATTTCTACAACCATATTTTCCTCTCTCATAATAATTACATGTAGGATCATAATAAATTTAAACAATATAACTATCACATAAAATTGTCTCTTCATGATCCACATGCATGCAAAGTTGACACTCTTCCGAAATAGTGGGCTTATCATAAAATAAAGTCATGACCTCTCCGAACCCACTTTTATGATAAACTTCATAAGGTTGAACATTATCCAAATATGTGAGATCTAAAGTTGACACTCTTCCAAACCCACTTTCAGTATTATTTCAAACATTATTATCAATATCATATTCATCATGGGGCTTAAATAATTTTTCAGGATCATAAGAAGAATCACCCCAATAATGATCATTGCGACAAGTAGTAGACATAGCAAAATTAGCATCCCCAAGCTTAGGGTTTTGCATATTATTGGCACACGGTAACACAAGATCGAACGGAAGAGGGGCGAAGCAAAGGCGAATCTTTTCGAAAATCGTTTTAGAAGTGAGGGAGAGGAAAATGAGAGGCGAATGGCAAATAATGTAATGTGAGGGAGAAGAGTTTATGATGGGTACTTGGTATGTCTTGACTTGGCGTAGATCTCCCCGGCAACGGCGCCAGAAATCCTTCTTGCTAGGGTGATGCAACAAAGTAGCGTAAGTATTTCCCTCACTTTTGAGAACCAAGGTATCAATCCAGTAGGAGACAACGCACAAGTCACCTAGTACCTGCACAAACAAACAAGAACCTTGCAACCAATGCGATAAAGGGGTTGTCAATCCCTTCACGATCACTCGCAAAAGTGAGATCTAATAAAGATAGTAAAGTAAATATTTTTGGTATTTTTGTTGTATAGATTGGAAAGTAAAGATTGCAAAATAGTAAACGAGATGTGATGTAAATAAAGGAGATGCAATATAATAAGAAAGAGACCCAGGGCCATAGGTTTCACTAGTGGCTTCTCTCAAGATAGCATGTATTACGGTGGGTGAACAAATTACTGCCGAGCAATTGATAGAAAAGTGCATAGTTATGAAGATATCTAGGGCAATGATCATGAATATAGGCATCACGTCCGTGTCAAGTAGATCAAAACGATTCTGCATCTACTACTATTACTCCACACATCGACCGCTATCCAGTATGCATCTAGAGTATTAAGTTCATAAGAACAGAGTAACGCATTAAGCAAGATGACGTGATGTAGAGGGATAAAACTCAAACAATATGATATAAACCCCATCTTTTTATCCTCGATGGCAATAATACAATACGTGCCTTGCTGCCCTACTGTCACTGGGAAAGGACACCGCAAGATTGAACCCAAAGCTAAGCACTTCTCCCATTGCAAGAAAGATCAATCTAGTAGGCCAAACTAAACAGATAATTCAAAGATATTTACAAAGATATAAAATCATGCATATAAGAATTTAGAGAAGAACCAAATAATATTCATAGATAATCTTGTTCATAAATCCACAATTCATCGGATCTCGGCAAACACACCGCAAAAGAGTATTACATCGAATAGATCTCCAAGAACATCGAGGAGAACTTTGTATTGAGAATCAAAGAGAGAGAAGAAGCCATCTAGCTAATAACGATGGACCCGAAGGTTGTGGTAAACTACTCACGCTTCATCAGAGAGGCAATGGTGTTGATGTAGAAGCCCACCGTGATCGATTCCCCCTCCGGCAGATCACCGAAAAAGGCCCCAAGATTGGATCTCACAGGTACAGAAGGTTACGGCGGTGGAAAAGTGGTTTCTTAGCTCTCCGCGATTGATCTAGGGTATAAGAGTAGATATAGGCGAAAGAAGTACGTCGGTGGAGCTACGAGGGGCCCACGAGGGTGGGGGTGCGCCTACCCCCCTGGGCGCGCCCTCCTGCCTCGTGGCCGCCTCGTGGAGTTCCAGACTTCGACTCCAAGTCTTGTGGATTGCTTTCGGTCCAAGAAAGATCATCGCGAAGGTTTCGTTCCGTCTGGACTCCGTTTGGTATTCCTTTTCTACGAAACTCTAAAATAGGCAAAAAAACAGAAACTAGCATTGGGCCTCCGGTTAATAGGTTAGTCCCAAAAATAATATAAAAGAGCATATTAAAGCTCATTAAACATCCAAAACAGATAATATAATAGCATGGAACAATCAAAAATTATAGATACATTGGAGACGTATCACCCCCGTGTGTTGTTCTGATATTTCAGTGTAGGATGGTGTTTTTGAACAAACATTTTGCGCGGTTAGACAAGTAACAACACGATTTACACGTGTTTTGCAAGTTTACGAACAAAAATGACAGCGGCATAGAATATCACATCCACCCCGTAGCTTAGATGCTATGGTGATACGAGTTTTTACATCGTTGGAACTGAGATCCAATGGCTTAGGAGTAGTCTTTGTAATTATGCGCAATTTCCAAACTCTCCAAGGTTTTTTTGCAAATAAAACATTCAGGCCTTGTGTGTGCCGCTGCATCTTGGATGCAACGGCGCCCCGTTGCTCATATTAGGTGATCCCTATATCTTAATTAGCCGATACAGTGATACGAGCATCTAGGTAGTATGATCTGTGATCAGATGCCACATGCATAGTACTTGTACTTTATGCGCAATTCGCAAACTCTCTCAGGCGTATATTGCAAAAACATTCAAACCTCCTACTATGAGCCGTTAGATCTCCGTGAACTCGTATCACCACAGAATCTACGGTGCGGGGGCACCTCATATTCTCCTGTGTGAGAAAACATTAGGTGCTCTCGCAGCTTGGACGCTACGATGATACGAGCTTCAAGGTCATTTGATTTGAGATCCAATGGCATCTGAGCAGTCTTTGTGCTTGTAAGCAGTGGCCGAACTCTTTGGGGGCTTTTCTGCAAAAAAACATTCGAACCACCAAGGAGTTGTTGGGTCACAAATCGAATGGCTCCGAAGATCTTGTATCACCAAAGCATCTAAGGTGTGGTAGCACATGATATTCTTACATACAGGAGAATATGATGTCCTCCTTCATCTTAGATGCTACGGTGATATGAGCTTTGAGGTCGTTGGATATGGGATCCAAGGGCATCCGAGTAGTTTTTGTACAAATTGTGTGCAATTCTTAAACTCATCAAGGTTTCCTGTAAAAATATGAAGACATCCCGTGAGCTGCTATATCTCAGATCTACAAGCTCCAAGGAACTCGTATCAGTATATAGCATCTAAGGTGTGGGGCACATGATATTCTCCCGGGGAGGGGGGTGCAGAACCAATCGGTGTTTGGGAGGGTGGGGACAAATATAATCTAAACAATCCTAAACACAGCTTCCCAATTTTATCTAAGGTCGAGGGGTTAACCCCCGACAATCTACATAGCTCCGCCTAAACACAACATTTGCATGTACTGTAGCACTAGACTTAATATTCATGTTTCAGTTTCCTGTTCATTTTAAATATTGAATTGAGGACCATGCATGTCTTAAATTTTACTCCCTTCGTTCCTAAATATTAGTCTTCTTAGAGATTTCAAATGGACTACCACATACAGATGTATATAGACATATTTTAGAGTGTAGATTCACTCATTTTGCTCCGTATGTAGTCACTTGTTGAAATCTCTAAAAGACTAATATTTAGGAACAGAAGGAGTATTTTTGAATTCATGTCATACATGCATGGTTTGGAAAAATAGATGCACTATACTTATTGGATTGTTGTTGTGTTCGTGTGTGTGTGTGGTCATATGCTTGATACATACAAAGTTTTCTCACCACGATACCGTTCATTTTTTAAATTTGAATTTGCAATGAAAAACTTACTAGGGATAGCATGAAATGTGAAATCCGTGTTGAGATCACTATATCACAAACTCACTCTAATTCAAGAACTCGTCATAAATCAATTACCACATTGAGATTACTATTTGCAAGGAAAATACGGGCATTGTAATACACATAGATTCGTTCGGCAATTTAAAAGATTCATTTCGTATACTCGAATGGTAGGACCCAACGGTGTACCAGCCAGACCTTGGGTTGTGTTGATTCTAAAAAAACGGGCTCGTGTTGATCCTAAAAAAAATCGCGCTCATGTCCTTCTGGTGGCGTGCGTGGTACACACATTAGCCAACCCCAACCAGTCGAGCCTCTGCATTCCGAGTCGAAATATCTGGCGGCCAGAATTCCACCCCTAGGAAATTCCCCTCATGTCCTCGGTCCATAGTGATTACCGATGAAAATGGAGGGATGCTTTAGTAACTAGACAACGTTACCTACCGTGCGGAGCACAGTTCAATTCCCTCAGTCGTCGCTACCCGAGGTCACCTGTCAACTGTATTGCCTAGTACTAATAGGAGTACTACACCAGGATGAGCATAGAACTGAGCCCGTTTGTTCGTGCCTAGTACTTGACTTAATATATCAGGCAATGCATTGGTAGGAGGTATTATCCTTTTACTCTGCATATATAACTTGCCTGAAGTCTAACTAAGCAAAATGTTTGACCAAATCCTTTCTTAAGAAATACAACAAGAAAGATGTATCGCTTGAAAATTTATTGCATGATGCAGGTTATGATATTGTTTCGAATCCTGAATTTTAAATTTCAGAAAATCCAAAAGTGACCAGAAATTCATGAAACTGAGAATGGTCACGTGATATGGCACAAATATTCCTACGTAATTTTTTTCTTCAATTTGAGACAGGCTGCTTATGTGAAGTTGCACAAATGAAGAGCCAATGTATTTTGGAACAAAGACCTATCACGTTAAGGCGAATGCTTTCACTATTAAAACCGTGGGCGTTTACGTGCCGCCACGAGTCCCGCTTCTCATCGGCAGGTGCGGTCTGAGCAAGCATGTGAGTCGATGGGAGGCGTGGGAGCAGACCACTTCTCAGACTCACCGGGAGGCGAGCCCTTTGACCAGGCTCCGCCGCCCATCTTCGTCCCAACTGCTCCCATTTTTGATGTCGCCGGCGCCGCAGTTTAAAATCAACCCCGCACTACCTTGTATCGCTACAATCTTCTTTCTTCCTCTCCGATTCTCTTGTCGTCTACCTCCAACCAGCCTGACCTAACCATATGCCATGCCGCATCACGATGGTCTGCCCTTAGTCCTCTAGTTTCCTGAGGAAGACACCAAGCCGGAGTCTCAAGAACATAAGGCGCTTTGGGACAAGCTTGAACCGGCCTCGCGGGAAGACGCCACGCCTGTCCCTGCTCCCGTTCCGGCTCCCGTTGCCCAGACCATGCCAGCGCCCATCCCCGTGGCATTGATGGGCTGGGTGCCGCACATTGTCGCCAAGCTTGATGCCACAGGGTTCCATGAGGTCCCTGCCGACTTTCACGCACCCGTGCACCTGCCAGCGCATGCGCCTGCACATGCACTGACGTGCACACCCGTGTCGGTTCCCGTGCACATGAATGTCTCTGCCATGCCGCTGCCAGCCCATGTCCTCGCGTGGGTGCCAGTGCCCCCCTCAGCGGCATGGATGCCGTCGTCGATCGCTTCCTTGCACCAACGCCAGTCGCCTCCTCCCGCCAGTTGACTCGCTCCTGGAGACCAAAGTCCAGAACATTGTGGCCTTCCTTGAAGCTAGGGCCAACGTCCAGGAGTACACCAACAACAGTGCAAGACGCCGACGTCGCCGTCGGTCAATGGCCCGACGACACACAGAGCACGGTAGAGGAGTTGCTTCCCACCGCAAGACTTCCCCGCCGCCGCCGCGTAATCTAAATTTGCGGATTACCATGCTTAAAATCCTAACGTTTATCATTTCCGTTTATTTTAGATCGATCGTCATATGAATGTAAAGTCGGAGTCAGACTGAATGAAATATATGGTTTGATCGATTGAATGTTCTGCTAGAGCCGTGTCAAATTAAATATAAAACGTCATCAAGCCACATGTATTCCTTCTCATCCAACGGCCTAGACTGCTTCAATGTCGAGCGCTCAACATGTTTAGCATGAAGTTAATTTCATGCCAAAAATAGTGCTAATCACATAATAACACGCAAATAATATCCTACTTAATATCCACATGCACTTAATATACTTCCAAATTAACGTGCATTGCACGTACACATTGACTAGTATTACTAGTACGTGAAACTGGTGCCGTAACTTGTGAACGCGTCCAGATATGGTCAACGGCAACATCGCCCGCGAGTTCTTTGTGTTTGCCCATGTGTCTAAACGCAGAAGGGGAGGAGAGAGAGAGAGAGAGCACATGGAACCCACCAGTAAGTGAAGGCGAATAGTGCTACGTGCTAACGAGCCGGTCCCACTAATGTACTAAAAATAATATTACATGTTATCCATTAAACAGGCTGTGGTAATATAAAAACATTATATGAACAAAGGGGGGGGGGTACAACAAACATTGATGTTCTATGTATGTTGCCTATTGATACGTCTCCAACATATCTATAATTTTTGATTGCTCCATGCTATATTATCTACTGTTATGAATGTTTATGGGCTTTATTATACACTTTTATATCATTCTTCGGACTAACCTATTAACCCAGAGCCCAGTGCCAGTTTCTGTTTTTACCCTGTTTTAGGGTTTCGAAGAAAAGGAAAATCAAACGGAGTCCAATTGACCTGAAACTTCACGGAACTCATTTTTGGAAGGAAAGAAACCTAGAAGACTTGGAGTGCACGTCGGGGGATCTGCGAGGAGGTCACGAGGCAGGGGGGCGCGCCCACCCCCCTGGGCGCGCCCTCCACCCTCGTGAGCCCCTCGTGGCCCCCCTGACGTACTTCTTCCGCCTATATATCTCCATATACCCTAAAAACATCCGTGAGCACAATAGATCGGGAGTTTCGCCGCCAGAAGCCTCTGTAGCCACCGAAAACCAATCTAGACCCGTTCCGGTACCCTGCCGGAGGGGGCAATCCTTCTCTGGTGTCCATCTTCATCATCCCGGTGCACTACATGACGAGGAGGGAATAGTTCTCCCTCGGGGCTGATGGTATGTACCAGTAGCTATGTGTTTGATCTCTCTCTCTCTCATGTTCTTGAGGTGATACGATCTTGATGTATCGCGAGCTTTGCTATTATAGTTGGATCCTATGATGTTTTCTCCCCCCTCTACTCTCTTGTAATGGATTGAGTTTCCCCTTTGAAGTTATCTTATCGGATTGAGTCTTTAAAGATTTGAGAACACTTGATGTATGTCTTGCTGTGCGTATCTGTGGTGACAATGGGATACCACGTGATTCACTTGATGTATGTTTTGGTGATCAACTTGCGGGTTCCGCCTATGAACCTATGCATAGGGGTTGGCACACGTTTTCGTCGTGATTCTCCGGTAGAAACTTTGGGGGACTCTTTGAGGTTCTATGTGTTGGTTGAATAGATGAATCTGAGATTGTGTGATGCATATCGTATAATCATACCCACGGATACTTGAGGTGACATTGGAGTATCTAGGTGACATTAGGGTTTTGGTTGATTTGTGTCTTAAGGTGTTATTCTAGTACAAACTCTAGGGCTGTTTGTGACATCTATAGGAATAGCCCAACGGATTGATTGGAAAGAATAACTTTGAGGTGGTTTCATACCCTACCATAATCTCTTCGTTCGTTCTCCGCTATTAGTGACTTTGGAGTGACTCTTTGTTGCATGTTGAGGGATAGTTATGTGATCCAATTATGTTAGTATTGTTGAGGGAACTTGCACTAGCGAAGGTATGAACCCTAGGCCTTGTTTCAACACATTGCAATACCGTTTACGCTCACTTTTATCATTAGTTACCTTGCTGTTTTTATATTTTCAGATTACAAAAACATTTATCTACCATCCATATACCACCTGTATCACCATCTCTTCGCCGAACTAGTGCGCCTATACAATTTACCATTGTATTGGGTGTGTTGGGGACACAAGAGACTCTTTGTTATTTGGTTGCAGGGTTGCTTGAGAGAGACCATCTTCATCCTAGGACTCCTACGGATTGATAAACCTTAGGTCATCCACTTGAGGGAAATTTGCTACTGTCCTACAAACCTCTACACTTGGAGGCCCAACAACGTCTACAAGAAGAAGGTTGTGTAGTAGACATCAAGCTCTTTTCGGGCGCCGTTGCCGGGGAGGTGAGTGCTTGAAGGTATATCTTTAGATCTTGCAATCGAGTCTTTTAGTTTCTTGTTTTATCACTAGTTTAGTCTATAAAAGAAAATTACAAAAAATGGAATTAAGTTTGTCTCATACGCTTCACCTTTTTAATATCTTCCGTGAGTATGATGGAAAGGATAATTGTGCTCAAGTGCTAGAAGAAGAAATCTATAAAATGTTTGGCACTACATATTTGAATGATGAGCATGATTGCAATGTTGTTAGTATGAATTCCTTGAATATCCATGATGCCAATGATATGCAAAGCCACAAGCTTGGGGAAGCTATGTTTGATGAAGATGATTTTTTTTGTGCCCCAAGCTTTGATGACAAATTTACAATGATGAAAGAATGCCTCCTATCTATGATGATTATTGTGATGATACTATGCTTTAAAGAATAATGATAACCATGAAACTTGTCATCTTGATCTTAATTTTCAATCACATGATAATTATTTTGTTGAGTTTTCTCCCACTATTATTCATGAGAAGAATTTTGTTTGTGTGGAGAGTAATAAAATTTCTATGCTTGTAGATCATGAAAAGAATGCTTTAGGTGCTGGTTATATTGTTGAATTCATTCATGATGCTACTGAAAATTATTATGAGGGAGGAACTTATGCTTGTAGGAATTGCAATAATACCAAGTTTCCTCTCTATGTGCTTAAAATTTTGAAGTTATGCTTGTTTTGCCTTCCTATGCTAGTTGATTATTGTTCCCATAAGTTGTTTGCTCAAAAAATCCCTATGCATAGGAAGTGGGTTAGACTTAAATGTTCTAGTCATATTCTTCATGATGCTCTCTTTATGTTTTAATTCTTATCCTTTATGTGAGCATCATTGAAATCATCATGCCTAGCTAGGGGCGTCAAACGATAGCGCTTGTTGGGAGGCAACCCAACTTTATTTTTGTTCCTGTTTATTAATAAATAATTCATCTAGCCTCTGTCTAGATGTGGTTTTATGCTTTAATTTAGTGTTTGTGCCAAGTAGAACCTTTGGGAAGACTTGGGGAAAGTCTTGTTGATCATGCTGTAAAAAACAGAAACTTTAGCGCTCACTAGAATTGCTGCCATTTTTATTTGGAGAGTGATATTTAGTTAATTATTTTTTCATATGATTAATAGATAAATTACTCAGGTCCAGCAATTTATTATAGAATTTTATGAGTTCCACAAGTATACGTTTGATCCAGATTACTACAGACTGTTCTGTTTTTGACAGATTCTGTTTTTCATACGTTGTTTGCTTATTTTGATGAATCTATGAGTAGTATCGGAGGGTATGAACCATAGATAAGTTGGAATACAGTAGGTTTAACACCAATACAAATAAATAATGAGTTCATTACAGTACCTTGAAGTGGTGATTTATTTTCTTATACTAACGGAGCTCACGAGTTTTCTACTTTAAGTTTTGTGTTGTGAAGTTTTCAAGTTTTGGGTAAGGATTCGATGGACTATGGAATAAGGAGTGGAAAGAGCCTAAGATTTGGGATGCCCAAGGCACCACAAGGTAATATTCAAGGATAGCCAAGAGCCTAAGCTTGGGGATGCCCTGGAAGGCATCCCCTCTTTCGTCTTCGTTCATCGGTAACTTTACTTGGAGCTATATTTTTATTCGCCACATGATATGTGTTTTGCTTGGAGCGTCAATTTATTTTGTTAGGATTTTCTTGCTGTTATTTAGAACAATGTTTTGCATATTTTATTTCAATAAAAGTGGCATTGATAGCCTTTACTATGCCTATGTTAGAAGTCCACATGTTGCTGTTTGAAAACAGAAAGTTTACCGTTGTTGCAATAATTCCCTAGAAAAGTCAGAATGTGATAAAATGTTGAAACCTTTTTCATATTAAGATCTGATAAATTTAATACAGTGGGAATTTTCTTTCATAATTTTTGGAGCTAGGGAAGTATGGATGTTGCAGAATTCTTTACAGACTATCCTGTTTAGGCAGATTGCGGTTATGTTTGCATTGTTTGCATATGGTTGCTTCTTTAATGATTCTATTTGAGGATAGGAATATTAAATATGCAGAGGCTTTTAGTATGCAATGTTGAATAATAATTTTAGTGATTTGCTACAGTAGAATATGATAAGGTTTTTGCAATGGTTTATACTAACTTATCTCACGAGTCCTTGTTGAGTTTTGTGTGGATGAAGCTTTTGAGATTTAGGGAGACCGTGATATGAGAGGAATTAAGGAGACACAAAAGCTCAAGCTTAGGGATGCCCAAGGCACCCCAAGATAATATTTCAAGAAGTCTCAAGCGTCTAAGCTTGGGGATGCCCCGGTTGGCATCCCACCTTTCTTCTTCAACAACTATCGGTTAGTTTGGGTTGATCCTAAGTCTTTGCTTATTCACATGATGTTTGTCATTCTTAGAATGTCATTTTATTTTGCTTTGCTTTCTGTTTGAATAAAATACCAAGATCTTAAATTCTTAAATGTTAGAGAGTCTTCACATAGTTGCATAATTATTTGACTACTCATTGATCTTCACTTATATCTTTCGGAGTAGCTTGTTGTTGCTCTAGTGCTTCACTTATATCTTTTAGAGCATGGTGGTAGTTTTATTTTGAAGAAATATATGAAATCTCATGCTTTACTTAGATTATTTTGAGAGTCTTAAATAGCATGGTAATTTGCTTAAAATCCTAATATGCTAGGTATACAAGATTAGTAAAAACTTTCATATAGAGTATTGAATACTAAGAGAAGTTTGATGCTTGATGATTGTTTTGAGATATGGAGGTAATAATATCAAAGTCGTGTTGAAGTTTGCAAGTCCCGTAGCGTGCACGTATGGTAAACGTTGTGTAACAAATTTGAAACATGAGGTGTTATTTGATTGTCCTCCTTATGAGTGGCGGTCGGGGACGAGCGATGGTCTTCTCCTACCAATCTATCCCCCAAGGAGCATGCGCGTAGTGCCGAGGTTTTTGATGACTTGTAGATTTTTGCAATAAGTATGTGAGTTCTTTATGACTAATGTTGAGTCCATGGATTATACGCACTCTCACCCTTCCATCCTTGCTAGCCTCTTCGGTATCGTGCATTGCCCTTTCTCACATTGAGAGTTGGTGCAAACTTCGCTGGTGCATCCAAACCCCGTGATATGATACGCTCTATAACACATAAACCTCCTTATATCTTCCTCAAAACAGCCACCATACCTACCTATTATGGCATTCCCATAGCCATTCCGAGATATATTGCCATGCAACTTTCCATCATTCCGTTCATCATGACACATTCATCATTGTCATATTGCTTAGCATGATCATGTAGTTGACATAGTATTTGTGGCAAAGACATTGTTCATAATTCTTTCATACATGTCACTCTTGATTCATTGCATATCCCGGTACACCGTCGGAGGCATTCATATACAATCATCTTTGTTCTAGTATCAAGTTGTAATCATTGAGTTGTAAATAAATAGAAGTGTGATGATCATCATTATTAGAGCATTGTCCCAAGTGAGGAATAAAAAAAGGGAAATGCCATAAAAAAGAGAAGGCCCCCCAAAAAAGAGAAAGGCCATAAAAAAGGCCCAAAAAAAATATTAGAGACTTTGGAGTGACTCTTTGTTGCATGTTGAGGGATAGTTATGTGATCCAATTATGTTAGTATTGTTGAGGGAACTTGCACTAGCGAAGGTATGAACCCTAGGCCTTGTTTCAACACCTTGCAATACCGTTTACACTCACTTTTATCATTAGTTACTTTTTGCTGTTTTATATTTTCAGATTACAAAAACATTTATCTACCATCCATATACCACTTGTATCACCATCTCTTCGCCGAACTAGTGCGCTATACAATTTACCATTGTATTGGGTGTGTTGGGACACAAGAGACTCTTTGTTATTTTGGTTGCAGGGTTGCTTGAGAGAGACCATCTTCATCCTACGCCTCCTATGGATTGATAAACTTAGGTCAATCCACTTGAGGGAAATTTGCTACTGTCCTACAAACCTCTGCACTTGGAGGCCCAACAATGTCTACAAGAGAAGAAGGTTGTGTAGTAGACATCACCTATTGACGTGCGGCTTGAAGGCCCTGGTCGCATGTTCGATCCTCGTCCTTTATTTTTTAATATGTATATGGGTCCAAATTTGTTTCATGACAGGTGGGCCCCTCGGTGTGTAGTTTGTAGCACTTTAATTTGTGGGTCGAAATTTGTTCCATTCCAGGTGGACTATCAGTGTGTAGTTTTTTAGCTTATTTGTAATAATTAAAGAGAACAACAGAGTTTTTTGCAATAATACCATGGTGCGATGTTGAAGGCGAGAAAGGACGTGCGAGAGAGCGATGACTGAGTCAGAGGGAAATCAATTGGGGGAGGTGCCGAGGTTGCAACGGTGTTCGTAGTAGTTGTGGGCCGAATGCTATGAAAATATAATCTAAACCCACCGAAATAAATGCCTACACAAATTAATCCAAGGTTTGAGTCCCCCTCACAATGTAAATAGCTCCGACTTTGCGAGGGATGGAGAGGTAGCTTTAATGTGTGGAAGATACGGCGTGAGAATGCGAGGTCATCGAGAGAGAGATAGATAGAGAGACAAAGTGAGTGTGGTTCAACATTCATTGAAAAGATATATATGCTCTGGAGAGATATTGTCGGATTGAGCTTTTGGGAAGGGTGAGGGCTGTAAGATAGAGCTTGAGAGATGATCCATCCACAGACATGTAGATATATTTTGTGCGTTGGAGGAAGCAAAGTCAATTGGTTACATATATAAAGGGAGAGAGATTGGGCGAGTGTGGGTGGTCGTGCGATCGAAAAGAGTGAGACGGGTTGGAGAGAGTGACCTAGATAGACAATGTGCATGATAGAGTATACAATATGAATATGTCAATTTGGGCTCAAACATGGAGATATATCGTTTGTGTGAGAAAAAGCGAGGTCAATCGAGACATACACACACACACACAGATAGAGATTGAGCGAGCGTAGCCCGCCATGAGGTCGAAAGAGTGGGGGCGGCTTGGATGGACTGACCTAGATAGACAATCTGCGTGAGAGAGTATAGAGTGTGTCGATCGAGGCCCAAACAGGGAGATATATCATTTGTGTGTGAAAGAAAATGAGGTTAATCGAGACTCAGATAAAGAGAGCGAGATTGAGTGAGTGTGGCCCACCGTGCGGAAGAAAGAGTGAGACAGTCTCGAGGTAGTGACCTAGATAGACAACGTGTGTGCGTGCGCACGAGAGGTTGGGGGGCTAGATAGGCAATGCATGTATCTAGCGAGAGAGGGTGGGAAGGAGAGAGAGAGGGAGAGCTCGACATGGGGTGCAATGGCGGGGGTTTGAGGTAAATAAATTTGGTAACAGAGTGGAAAAAACGGGGTTGTGTTGTTGAGAGACTTAGAGATTGAAACATGGAGAGAAAGAATGAATGTGTGTCGGAAAACGATAGCTTCCTAAGGTGTTAGGAGAGGAAGATTGACCGATACAGGAAGTATGTAGCATGTGTGCCAAGGGGGGGGGGGCTAAAAATAACATTTGAATGTAGATAGTACGAGACTTAATATCGATGTTTCAATTCCGTCTACATTGTAAGATTTGAACTGAGGACCATGCATATGGGTAATTATTTCGAATTCGTGCCATATTAGGTTTGGAAAAGTTGACATTGACTCGATTGTTGTGCTATTTTGCAGGTCATATATTTGAATCCATCCAAAGTTTTCTCACTACCATGGTGTTCATCATATACATATGAATTTGTATTAAAAAGGTAGCATGGATACCGTGAAATGCGAAATCCACGTTAGAATTTGAGATTGCTATGTGACACACACTCTAATTCAAATAACTAATTATGTGACCTACACTCTAATCCACGTTAGCGTGGATACCATGGATACCGTTTCATTTTTTTCAAATAACTCCGCATTAATTAATTTATAGTATCTCGTTTTGAATGACTAATTATTTGCAAGGAAAACACGGGCATGGTAATACATACAGATTCGTTTGCAAATGAAAGAAGATTCGTTTGCATTCTCAAATGTAGGTGCACCAGGCAGACCAGGGTCGTGTCGTGGTGGTCGCATGTGTCGTACGGAAGCTTAGCACCTAGCCACCCACCCCTCCCTCCCTCCCCCCTCCCCCCAAAAAAAGAATGACGACAAAATAAGTTCGCGCTTCCACGTTTCGGATTGAAATATCTGGCGGCCCCAATTCCAGCCCTGCAAAATATCCCTTCTCCACCGTTCCCTTCCGCGCCCTGATTGCTCAAATCCCTAATTCGCCACCAACCCAAGCACAGTTCGAATCACCCCTCGTCTTGTCTCGTCTCTTTCCCCACCTCTGTGCCGGACGACGACGACAAAAACGACAGTCGCGCTTCACCACCGCACCGGAGCTACATCATCTACGCCCTTGTCCACCACACCGGATGGTCCACCGACAACGTCGGCCGCCGCAATCGACGTGCCTCATAGACACCGACTTCCACCGCATCAGGTGCGTTTCACCAACCCGTCTCACACCTCACCGGGGCTACTTCACCGAGCACATCGTCGCACCTCCGCCCCCCTGAGCCCGTTGGGGCTTCACCAACGGTCTCGTCCACCGCATCGTAGCGCTCCGCTGCCACTCAAGATTTGCATCCGTGCACGGCCAGCCAACGCCAGCGCATCACCCTCAACGGCTCTAAAGTGACCCACACTCTAGCTAGGCGAGCATGCCCAAACGCCGACCTAAACTAGGTATCCACACATCACTCCCTTGTGCACTGTTCCGACGATGTTTGGATATCCTTTCACTGCTCTCTTAGCTTACACGCCTATGCAACTCTGACTTTAACTCTTGTTTCTTCTGGAGATATCATCTGAAACAAGCAGAACCATTTTTTAGCGAAGCATGATGGCGCTACGGGATCTGGTACACATCCTGCACACCCGTATAACCTTGTAAGTATCTGTCCTCCGGTACAACAACAAGGTCGATTCCTCTTATTTGATCAACCATTCCCCATGTCAAAAAATGCAAAGGGGGATGCAAGGAGCACAAGGCCTGCACATACAAGCAAGTGGTAACATGGACTTGTACATGGAACATCCCAAGCGCAAGCAGAGCTACAGTGAGCCTGTACAATGAGTTAGCGTAAGTCCCTGCATTTCATTTAATTCGTACTGGCATGCATGTATGATTTGTGTGCAGTGGCGGATCCATGAATTAGAGTTACCAGGGGCGAACATTTAACTTAAAAAATAAGAAGGCACTTGCACTCCGGAAATTAACATAACTTGAGAAATGTGAAGCTACATGCACTTTGAAAACCAGCTAATGATCCAAAGTAGTTCAGATTATAAAACACTAAACGATGCAAGCACCAAAAAACACAAAATGCAACATGGTGTACAAGGACTACTACATGGTCTGTACCTGCTTGAATTATTCGTTCTCTGGCTGAAAATATCGAAGTTTAATTGCACCTATAACCAGTGCGCAAACTTCATATCAATATATCTATCCTGCACAAGTATTCCAATAGTTTCAAACAACAGATTAGAAAAGTATTTATGCTATGTTTTCATGATACAAGGACTTTATGGTAGATGGCCTCGGCGTTTCCTGAAGCCATGCAAATTTACTATAATTTGCTTGTCATCAATGCCTGCAAATCTCTATGTCTCTCTCAACATAACAGATCATCATTAGACACTAAATCCTTCAATTGGAGCTTGCAAAATGCTTGCGTTAGATCCCTCATTAGACACTTCATTAGTAGTTTGGGAGGCACTTGTTTGGGCCACGAGCCTGCTATAGGGCCCGCCTTGCACTTACGTTATTGGACCATCCAAATTGAAACATTTTTCTTCATTTTTACATTGCTTGCTCGTGCGTCGGGATGAACATAACTAGCCTAGGCTAACTTAGATGACTCAAACTAGGTGCACACTTTCCAGCCACCCAAGGCGGCCGCCCATACCAGCCCCTATGGTGGTGTCGCCCCTTTTTGCGTGTATGATTGGGGTAGTGAAAAATATTCCAGTGGCGCTTTTGATTTACCCATAGAATGGTTGAATTGCTTGTTTCTATGAACTGAGTTCGCCAATAATGTGAAGGATGCCAGTCTTCTCATCCTATTGTAAATTGCTTAGATCACGATATGCCAAATGTAATCGCATGAAATATACAGTAAAAGCCAGTGTGATGTGTGTGGCTACTACTAGTCTGACTACATGTCCTCATATAACATATCAAGGACGCACCATCTTACCAGATTAACCATTCGACTTACCAATGCAGTGTGGAAAGAAAGAAGTATTGGGACTGTGTATCCAAGAAATTGATGCCATGGACTCCTTCGTAGAACCTTGTAAGCGAAAAAGAAGTTACAGTGTACATGTACAAAGAGCTAGCGTAAGTTCAGTTACCTGCTTCTCGGAATTTTAGTTAGCCACTTATTGCAAAATCGTTCAATTACGTTGCTTGGCTTAATTTAGTTTGTTACTGATTACATAATGCCATATCCTGTTAATCCTATTATAGACTGCGCCTATCTATGTGTTTGATACTTACTGTTAAGAATTACCTGTTTGCTTGAACTTAAATAGCTACTTGAGCACATAGATAGCTGGTCATATGTACTTCTAGGGTGCAGCAGAATTCATGTGTAATTTACGTTCTGATACCCTATTTGTTTAAATGGTTTGCTGTTATCACTTGTAGCACTAGTAATGTTTGCATGTTCATAGATAGACAAATGTCAGGTTTATATGAGGGACACCGTCTTTTTAACTTATATATGTGTTGGAATCATTTTGCTTAGATCAAAGAAATTTACAGATGTTTGTGTTGCTGGTAAACGGTACTGACTTATTACTTTAATACGTTGCCAAGAACTTGTTAGTTTTACTAGTTCATGTGTAATTAAATACGTTGCCAAAACTGGCTAGTTTTACTAGTTTGATGTTAGTTTCTTATGGCTCTTGCAAAACTTTATTTATTGATTGCTAACATTCAAGTTTGCAGGATCCAACTGAAACTCCGTTGGCACAACATGTACGTTTTCAGAAACTTCTTTGTTTACCTGGTTTGCTATTGTAACTTGTTGCTGTAATCATCTTACCAACTTCAAGTTTTCAGGATCCAATTGGAAGTCCAATTGCACAGCAGGTACATTTTCAAAAATATATTTGTGTAACAGGTTTGCTGCTATAACTTGTTTCTCTAATCAAGTTAGGGACTACTCAACTTTTCAAGATCCAAGAGAAACTCCAATGCCACAACAGGTTCCTTTTGCAAAACTTGTTTGTCTAACTGCTTTGCTGCTGCAACCGGTTACTCTAATCACATTATTGGCTACTCAACTTTTTAGGATCCAAGAGAAACTCCAATGCCACAACAGGTACCTTTTGCAAAAGTTGTTTGTTTAACTGCTTTGCTGCTGCAACAACCGGTTACAATGATGTTAATAACCACTTTTCAACATCCAATTGAAACTCTTTATTTCCTTGTTTGTTTAACTGGTTTGCTATTATAACTCCCAGTTGAGATGGTTTACTAACTTCGACTTTTAGGAATCCAATCGGAACTTTAATGGCATAACAGGTTAGCCCAAGATCAAAGAGCGAGGTCCCCATGGACGTTGTATCATCCCACAACAGTGGCACCGACCCAATCGTGCATCTTGAATTGCCAACTGCTGATGCTCTAGAGGCTAAACTAGTGGTAGAAAGAGATTCTGCTTCTGCACTTAGAGATGAAGTTGACATGTTGAGGAAGCAAACAACACAATCACAAGCAGTACTCAAGATGACCATTAAATATTTGGTGGATTTCAAAACGAAGCAAGCTGAGACTGACCGCATTGTTAAGGTCCTGAAGGAAAAAAGGAAATTAAATTACCACTTGGTAAATCATAGGTGAAATGTTCTTTCCATCGTTGAATAACCTTTGTGTTGTTTGTTCGTTTAATCGATCAAACCATTTGTTTTAGAGGTCATGTAATAATTGTTTTTTGTTTATTTGTTTGTAATTTTATTTGAGCACAACTCGGTATTAATTGATAAGACTAGGAGACATTTCATTTTGATTGATGTGCCAGACCTACAAATATGCCAATCGGGCTGAATGTGCATTCAACAATAATAGTAGTATAGATGGACCATAATTGGCACGCATCGGAAAGGGCCAAGATGTTGTACTAGCTTCGCTAAAAAAAGGATGCTCTTATAGCCAAAAAAAGTACAGCGGCCTGGCTTATATATGTTAGTTGATATTATTGATCCATATACTCTATAAGTGTTTATATGTCTGTTAGTTTTGTACATTATTGGTTGATTGACTCGGTATTTGAATCTTGATACATCGCTTGTGTACATATCTAAATGGGAGTACACATTATGCTGCGTGTGACATTTGAGTTGGACATAAAGTTTTCCAAATATTCGAATTCACCTTAAACTGGATTCTAGCTTCTAAGTTCGAGTATCGGCATTTGTAAATCATATTCATATATGACAGTGGAATACATATTTGTCGTGCTTTTGAAGATATATAAGAACACATAGAATGATTTATAAAGATTCGTATAGGAATACAAAATGGATTCGAATTTAGTTGCCAGGGTATACATGGATGATTATTGTCCCAAAATTCGAAAGAAGCAGAAAAATGTCCACTCCCATGTCGGCTGCCCCAAGCCAAGTGTTTGGGAGATGGAAATTACTGTCTACCCCTTACACGGACAATCCATCGGCCCGATTTCCACTGCTCTCAATAGGGGTACGTTAGTAACTTTAATTAGATGTAACATGACCGCCTCTGAGCCCATTCCGACATGGTGGGCGCCAAACATGGGCGACAAAACACATTTGATTCAAGCTCATCCGAAAGACCTCTGTTTCTCCCTCCATTTCCCCATTCATACACGGTGGGCGGCAAAACAAACTTGACTCGGGCGAAGTCGATGTAGGCAAATATTTTCAATAGGGGCAGGTTTGTAACTTCACTTGGACATGACACAACCGCCCTACCTATCAGCCCCGTTCATACACCATGGGCGCTAACCATGGGTGCCAAAACACCCTCTCCTCGCCTGAAATCGCTCTGGGCAAATATGTACGAGATGCGAGATTACCGTCCTATCCCCAACCGATGAGACGTCCAAATTTTAAATGGGGGCTAAGTTCATAACGTTCCCATATTTTAGACATGCGCGTCCCAAAAACATGGTTCCCCGTACCTCTCCCTCCATTTTCCCATTGATAGACCGTCCGCGCTAGAACGCCATCTCCACACCAGCCTCCTCCGTCCGCCACCACATCCATCGCCGCCGTCCTCCACCCCATCCATCACCGCTGTCCTCCACCCCATCCATCGCCACCGTCCTCCACCATGCCGGAGCGCCTACCAAGACCGTGCCGTCAACTACTAGAGATGGACGTTTCTCATCCACGGCGACGGACCAAGAGCCTTGCATCGCTCCTCTCGCTTCATCGACGCCGTCGTCCTCTTTGCCGGGGCCGCTCACAAGACCTTCTTTTCCATCGCAACGGGACTTATCCCCCGATGCACCCGTCCATCATCGCAGATCTGTTTCAATGCCACCAACAACCATCGCACCCCTGATGCTAATGGCAGCTGGAACTACATCGGTATTTCCTCGGAGAGGGAGGGATTATGTAGCACAGCGATGGTAGAGTATTTCCCTTAGTTATGAAACCAAGGTATCGAACCAGTAGGAGAACCAAGCAACACAACGTAAACAACACCTGCACACAAATAACAACACCTTGCAACCCGACGAGTTAAAGGGGTTGTCAGCCCCATTCGGGGTACGACGCCTCAAGATAGGCAAGTGGACGTGAGGTAAATTGTAATATATTGATAGATCGAACGCCAAATAAAATAAATTGTAGCAAGGTATTTTTGTATTTTTGGTTTAATAGATCTGAAAATAAAAGCAAGGAAAAATAGTAGACCGCAAAGACAAATATATGAGAAATAAGACCCGGGGGCCGTAGGTTTCACTAGTGGCTTCTCTCAAGAAAATAACAAACGGTGGGTAAACAAATTACTGTTGGGCAATTGATAGAACTTCAAATACTCATGACGATATCCAGGCAATTATCATTACATAGGCATCACGTCCAAGATTAGTAGATCGACTCCTGCCTGCATCTACTACTATTACTCCACACATCGACCGCTATCCAGCATGCATCTAGTGTATTAAGTTCATGGAAAATGGAGTAATGCAATAAGAACAATGACATGATGTAGAAAAGATCCGTTTATCTATATGGCGGTAGATATAGATCTCGTTTTTTTATCCTTAGCTTAGTAGCAACGATACATACGTGTCGGTTCCCCTTCTGTCACTGGGATCAAGCACCGTAAGATTGAACCCACTACCGGGCACCTCTTCCCATTGCAAGATAAACGATCAAGTTGGCTAAACAAAACCCAAATATCGGAGAAGAAATACGAGGCTATAAGAGATCATGCATAAAAGAGATCAAAGAAACTCAAATACTTTCATGGATATAAAAACATAAATCTGATCATAAACTCAAAGTTCATCGATCCCAACAAACACACCGAAAAAGAGTTACGTCATATGGATCTCCAAGAGACCATTGTATTGAGAATCATGAGAGATAGATGAAGCCATCTAGCTACTATCTACGGACCCGAAGGTCTACAAAGAACTACTCATGCATCAACGGAGAGGCACCAATGGAGGTGGTGAACCCCTCCGTGATGGCGTCTAGTTTGGATCTGGTGTTTCTGGACTCTGCGGCGGCTGGATGAATATTTCGTCGACTCCCCTAGGGTTTTGGGAATATTTGGGTATTTATAGAGCAAAGAGGCGGTCCGGGGGGCACCCGAGGTGGGCACAACCCACCAGGGCGCCCCAGGGCCTACTAGTGCACCCCGGTGGGTTGTCCCCTCCTCGGGACTCCCCCAGGTACAACCAGGCCCATCTGCTTCCTTTTGGACCATAAAAATCATCATAAAGTTTCGTGTTATTTGGACTCCGTTTGATATTGATTTCCTGCGATGTAAAAAACATGGAAAAACAGGAACTTGCACTAGGCACTATGTCAATAGGTTAGTACCGAAAATGATATAAAATGATTATAAAACTTCCAAGATTGATAATAAAACAGCATGGAGCAATAAAAAATTATAGATACGTTGGAGACGTATCAGCATCCCCAAGCTTAACTCCTACTCATCCTCGAGTAGCTAAGTGATAGAAAAAACAGAATTTTTGATGTGGAGTGTTGTTCATCAAGTCATATCATATTCTTTTCTTTATAGCATGGACATTTGGACTTTTATGTGATTCAAAGCAATAGTCTAGTTTTGACATAATAATTTAGATACTCAAGCATACCAACAAGCAACCATGTCTTTCAAAATATCAACGCTAAAATAAGGTATCCATTGACCATCATGCTCAAACATTGATCCATTCATGAAACACACTCGAATATTAACTACACCCAATACTTGAGTATGATCATATTGCCTGCTAATTGGTGCTTTTTATAAGAGAAGATGGAGACTCAAATTCCAAAATAAAAATTGCATAAAGTAAAAGAAAGGCCCTTCACAGAGGGAAGTAATGATTTGTAGAAGTGCCAAAGCTCAAAGCAAAAAAATTGAGATAAAATACATTTTGATAGGTGTACCCATCCCACCAACGAAAACGACTTAGAGTTCCGGCTAGATATGCCATAGGCGGTTCCCAAACAGAAAATAAAGTTTATTCCCTTTTCCACCATAACTTTCACTTTCCATGGCTAGCCGTATCCACGGGTGCCCTCCATACCAACACTTTCCAAGGAATTTTTTATTTGACAACATAAAGTATTTTTTTTCATTTCGGGACTGGGCATCCCTAATACCTTTGTCTTACTCTCATGCAATGACAAGTGAATAAACACTCATCTTGAGAATAACACATCTAGCATGGAACATATTAGCCACCCGTTACCGTTCCGCGAGGGAAACAAACACACAAAAGAGAAGTTTATTTTGAAAATTAGAGATGGCACATGCAAATTTGCTTTGAACGGCAAAAGAATACCACATATAGGTAGATATAGTGGACTCATGTGGCAACACTGGTTTAAATGATTTTGGATGCACAAGTAGAGGTCATACTTAGTGCAAAATGAAGGCTAGCAAAAGATTGAGAAGCGCCCAACCAAGAAATGAATAATCTCATAAGCACGCATTAAGCATAATTAACACCGAATAATGCACCACAAGTAGGATATAATTTTCATTGCATGATTATTGACTTTCATGCATGCATAGGGAATCACAAACCTTAACACCAATATTCTTACTAAAGCACAATTACTCATCAACATAACTCACATATCACATCATCATATCTCAAAACTATTACTAAGAATCAAGTTTATTTTGTCCAATGATGCCGGGGTTTCTGATCCACCGGGCACCTATGGGACCGGCGGACCGGGTCCCTTTTGGTTCGGCGGGGGGCGGAGGTCGTGCAAAGAGCAGATCGAGGCGAAGCGCGCGGGCGGTTTGGTCGTGCGAGGAGTAAATCGAAGCGAAGCACGCGAGCGATTTACCCAGGTTCGGGCCGCACGGATGCGTAAAACCCTACTCCTGCTTTGTGGATTGGTATTGATTTCTAGCTCGGGAGCGAGATCGAGCGTGAGAGTGTGGAATTGCTGAACCTCGCGAGAGCTCTCGAGATGGCCGACCCGCTCTACGTTGCACACGGGCCTCATTTTATACTCAAGGGGTTACCGACATAGAGCAACGGGGGCCAAGGGCAAAAATGGAAAGGGTGCCGTGGGTAGGCACAGCTAGGTGCTGTAGTAGGCACAGCTAGCTGCTACAGTGTTATCATACCTAACCCTGACGGCAGGGGACAAGGGCATTAAATGCCCGTCTGTGTCGCCTAGACATCACCGAAAGGGACCGCTAGGGACGCCACCGTCTTGCCACGATGGTTGTCTTGTCAGCGCCTACGCGCCACCGCACGCCCCTAGCTGCGCAGCCTCCCGCCACGTGCGCTCGGGAGGGGCCCCGGAGTGACACGTGGGTGGATGTGCTGGAGCGCGGGCGTGGAGTGGGGGCTTGCCGCGGCAAGCGCCTTGCCGCGACTTGTCGCTTCCGGGAGCTTGTCGCTCACCGGGCCTTGTCGGGGCGCGTAGCGCGCCGTGGCAAGTTCCTTGGAATGCCTTGGACGGCCTTCCCGGCAAGCGCCTCTTGCCGGGGCCTTGGGACGCTTCTGATGGCCTTCCCGGCAAGCTCCTCTTGCCGGGGTCTTGCCTTCTTCCCGGCAAGCTCCTCTTGCCGGGGTCTTGTCTTGAGTACTTTGTTCTTGAATGGTCTTCAAAGGGACCACGGAGGATCTTGGCGGTGACCTGGCAGGCTTTGCCGCGGGGGTACTGCGACTGCCCGTGCACAAGTTCGGGGTACTAAGGGTACCCCTACTTTAGTACACCGACAGGAGCCCCCGGGCCTGGGCCAGACACGGTGCCGAGCGCTGTTGGGCTAGGCCCAAAACAGTGCACGGGCACGGGCGGCCTAGGTCACGCCGCATATCTCTCCGCTTCCATCGCGCACGCCCGGAACGGCGCGCGTCAAACGCGGCGTCGTGGGTGACGTGGGCGGCGCGCGCGCGTGGGGCTGAGCCCGCGAGCATGCGTCAAGCCATGATGAAGGGGAACGGCCCACGCCCTCTTCTCCAAACGGAGGTAGGCGTGGGGGCGTGGCGCATTTACTGGACGGGGCCGGTGCGCGGTTTTCGAAGCGCCCACTCCCCGAGATTGTGGGGCAGGGCGAGGCCGCCCCATCCGTCGCCTCAGTTCTGCATCCCCGCCACGCGGCTCCCATGCACTTGGGATCGCGGACGGTGGAAGCGGGAATCCGGGCCGTTGCGAGCGGAGGTGATGGGTCGGCCCGCCTCCCTGCTCTTCCTGTGCCTTGATTCGTTGAGCGGGGCGGCTGGGCTCCCACTTCGCTCCTTTATAAGGAGCGGGAAGGGAGCACCGAAGCCTGCACGAGCTCATCTCCTCCTTTCTTCAGCTTCTGCTCCCCTTTCTCTCATTCGCCATGGAGAAAGGGAATCCTGGGCCTTCATCGGTGGCGGCGAGGGTCGCCGCCAGGCAGCGCACCCTCCCCTCTTCCTCGCTCGTGGTGCCAGAGCCAGCCATAAGGGGAAGAGGGAGGGGGCGAGGTCGTGGACGAGGTCGAGGACGAGGTCGAGGCGCTCGGGGAAGAGGCGGACGGGGCGACGCGCCAGCTTCGCCCCCACCGGCGGCTCCTCTCCCCGCGGCGGTCCATATAGGGGACGACCCTTGCGAGTTCTTCGTCAAGCTGCATCGGGCGCCTCGTCGTCGCCTCCGGCTTCCTGCTCCGTTCGCAAGCACGATGGAGTCGGACCCGCCCGAAACTATGAGATTACACATGAGGGGCTGTGGGATCAGCGGCACGCGAGTCCGCGTGGTGTTCCCAGCCCCTAGTGTGATGTATCTCGATCGAGGGTGGAAGACGTTCGCCCGTATCCACAGCTTGACGGGGGGACTCACCCTCCATTTTAAGCTGGTGGAGGGCGATCTCCTCTCCGTTAAGGTCTTCGGGTGCTTCGGCACCCGGGCGAAGTGCTGCGTGGATAGCTCCTCCGATAGCGAAGGCTCCTCCTCGAGCGAGAGTGACGAGGAGGAGAGCGGCAGTGATGGTGAGGGTGGCGGGCGGCAGGATGGCGGCTCCGACTAGGTGTCGGGCGCCGTCTTGTGCGGCACCGGCGACCCCACCATCCGCGCCGCCGGCTTCTTGAACTCCCCGGGGGCGTCTCCTTGGGCGGCTGGCGTAGGGAGGCCGCGGAAGGGGAAGAGGGCTGGCGACAAGGCCGTCAGGTCGGAGTACGAGGGCGTGGTGCCCTCGACAGCGCGCTAACGTCCTGCCGCCCCTCCTTCGCACCCTTCTCCCGGCGTCGCCATCACCGTCCGGCCCCCGGGATGTTCTCTTGGTGTCTTCTGGCACCTGTAGCTCGCCATGGCGCCCCTTTCCCCTTTTCGCCTCCTTGATCTACCTCCTGAAGAGAGGGACAGGGAAGGGATTACGGGCACCTTATCTTTTTAATTGTAAGCCCTCGGGCCTTAGTTGTATCTAGAACTTGTAATCCTCTCCTCATGTTTTTCATCCTCTATGGACTATACCTGTATGGGATGTTTTTTAATGAAAAGGGGATGTTTGCCGGGTTATTTTCCTCGCGGGTTGAACCCACGCCAAGGAACAAATCCTTGGTATCTCTCGGACAGGCATTCCATTCCCCGACAACAAGCCCTGCCGCCTTCCCACGTCGCTCGACCTTCCTCACGCCTTTGACGGAGGCGGGAACGAGGTGGGTGCGGCCTCCTCGTCTCATCCCTTAGCTGTCGCGGCTACGACCAAACTTGGCCCCGGGAACGCGCTCCAGGGCCTAGAGTTGGGGGAGCACGGCAGTTTCCGGGAAGGGACGCGGTTTCACATTCCCCAGTCCATAGGAGGATGCATGAAGAGGGATAAAAGACTTATCTGATATTGCAGCCCCCGGCAACTATGGCTTGCCGGGGGTGACACCTTGGCATTCGCAGCCCCCGGCGTTCTTGCCGGGGCCCAGGTGCCGGCGCGCCCTTCTTCTCCTTTTCGTCTCCAGGTGGTCTGGCCAGGACGTGCGAGCCCTGCGAACGAAGGAAAAGCAAAGGGACGGACACTCGACCTCTAAGCTAGGGGTTAGCCGCTGTTAGGGACTATCGACCCTAACCAAGGACGAGACTCAGACTCAACCTAGCATGCATGCTATAGCCCCCGGGGTATGCAGCGCTTCATTTTCTGGTGCTCAGGGTCTACGCCTGGCTCTGTACAGAGGTTTACATGCAACAGCGGCAAGACTCGTACAGAAAGGTGGTTGCCGGATGGGGTCCGACAACCGCGCCTTACGGGTAAAACTTACGAAGATGCTCGATGTTCCAGGAGTTGCTCACTGGAAAGCCATCTTCGGTCTCAAGGCGGACAGCGCCAGGCCTTGTGACTCGTTTCACCCGGTAAGGGCCTTCCCACTTCGGCGTCAACTTGTTGGAATTCTTGGCCGACTGAACGCGCCGAAGAACAAGGTCGCCTTCCTCGAGACTCCTGGCATTGACTCTGCGGCTGTGGTAGCGACGCAGAGCTTGCTGGTCGCGAGCAGCTCACACAGCAGCCTGGAGACGATCTTCCTCAAGGAGCAGCGCGTCATCTTGCCGCAGCCGCTCTTGCTCAAGCTCATCGTAAGCGAGCACTCGAGGTGACCCGTAGACGAGTTCCGTGGGGGTAACTGCCTCTGCTCCATAGACTAGAGCAAAGGGTGTCTGTCCGGTGGCTCGATTTGGCGTCGTTCTGATCGACCAAAGAACCACCGGTAGCTCCTCGATCCAGTTTCTTCCGCACTTGTGCAGCCTGTCGAAAGTTCTGGTCTTGAGCCCGCGCAGCACCTCAGCATTTGCCCTCTCCGCTTGACCGTTGCTCCTTGGGTGAGCAACAGAAGCGAAGCAGACTTTGGTGTCGAGATCTTGGATGTACTGCATGAAGGCGTGGCTCGTGAACTGTGTGCCGTTGTCGGTGATTATCCGGTTAGGGATCCCGAAGCGGCAAACAATCGACCTGAAGAACTTGAAGGCTGACTGTGCGGTCACCTTCCTCACTGGTTCCACTTCCGGCCACTTTGTGAACTTGTCGATTGCGACGTACAAGTACTCAAAGCCCCCGACAGCTCGGGGGAAGGGGCCGAGGATGTCGAGCCCCCAGACCGAAAAGGGCCAGGATAAAGGGATTGTCTGGAGAGCTTGAGCTGGCTGGTGTATCTGCTTGGAATGGAACTGGCACGCTTCACACTTGGTTACTTGTGCAGTTGCATCCTGGAGGGCTGTTGGCTAGAAGAAACCTTGCCGGAATGCTTTGCCGACGAGTGCTCTTGCGCCAATGTGGTGACCACATATGCCTCCGTGTATCTCTGCCAACAGCTTCTGTCCGTCTTCCCAGGGAATGCACCTCAATTTCACACCGTTGAGTCTTCTTCTGTACAACGTCTTGTCGACGAACTAGTACATACTTGACTGCCGGGCTACTCTTTCGGCTTCTTCTTGCTCTTCGGGAAGTTCTCCTGTCTGAAGGAAACGGACAATCTGCTGCACCCATGTTGGAGCCTGTGGCTCGACAACAAGGACTAAAGGCAACTCTGCTGCTGCGGGAACGTACGCTTCTACGGCGAGAAGCTGTGTCTCTGTCGGAGCTTGACGTTCCGCGACAAGCTTGCCGGGAGCTTCAGCTTCAACGGAACAAACCCTAGGGCTTGCCGGAGCATCTGGCTCACCGGCGCTCTTGGCGTTGATCTTAGAGGTTGCTGCGGGAATATCTGCTTCTACGGCGAGAAGCTGTGTCTCTGCCGGAGCGTGACATCCCGCGACAAACTTGCCGGGAGCTTCTGCTTCAACGGAACAAACCCTGGGGCTTGCCAGAGCATCTCACTCCTCAGCGCCTTCGGTGTTGATCTTGGGGACCTTCTTGGCGGCGGCTTCCGGAAGCTCTGCCGGCAGGTAGTCCCCAGGAATCAACTTCCTCTTCTTGCTTTGTCCAGTTGATGGTGTTACGGACGGTTGAGTCAGCTTGAGCACAAAGGTCCCTGGTTCCACAGGTAACTTAAGTGCGGCGCACTTTGACAGGCCATCAGCAATGGCGTTCTGAGTTCTCGGAACGTGCTCCATTTGCAGGCCGTCAAAGCACTCTTCTAGCTTTCTCACTTCGTCGACGTAAGCTTCCATCAACGGACTCTGATAATTCTTGTTTACTTGGCAGACGACAAGCTGTGAGTCACCCCTGACAATGAGCTTCTTAATCCCAAGGTCTGCCGCGATCCTGAGACCGGCAAGCAATCCCTCATACTCTGCAGTATTGTTTGTTGCTTGCTCCTTGGAAAAGTGCATCTGGACTATGTACTTGAGGTGCTCTCCGGTGGGCGCGATAAGCAGCACACCAGCGCCGGCGCCTTGCAGCGAGAAAGCACCATCAAAGTACATCAGCCACTCTTTGCTCGCTTCTTTGTCGGGGATGCTCGTCTCCGGGATTTCTTCGTCCGGAGTTGGCGTCCATTCCGCTATGAATTCTGCCAATGCTCTGCTCTGGATAGTTGAAGTGCTTTCAAACTTGAGACCAAAGCTTGACAGTTCCAGTGCCCACTCAACAATCCTGCCTGTCGCTTCAGGATTCTACAGTATCCTCTTCAGCGGAAAGCGAGTGACCACTGTGATCTCATGTGCTTGGAAGTAATGGCGCAGCTTTCTCGAGGCCATGAGAAGGCCGAAAAGCAGTTTCTGCACACTAGAGTACCTTGACCTAGCCCCCTGCAAGAGGGAACTGACAAAGTAAACTGGGCGCTGCACCGTTTTCTTCCGTATCTCCTCGTGTATCAGCGCGGGTTCATCTTTGTCGGGACCAGAGCTTGTCGGGGAAGCCCCCTGCTTGTCGCTGGATGCGCTTGCCGTGGTTGCTGGCTCATCATCCGCCTCCCTTTCTGCCACTAACGCAGCGCTAACCACTTGATTGGTTGCCGCTATGTACAGCAGCAGCTTCTCTTTTGGCTTAGGCGCGACAAGTATTGGAGGGGAGGACAGGTATCTCTTCAGGTCTTACAGCGCAGCCTCCGCTTCCGGAGTCCATTTCATCGGACCTGACTTTTTCAATAATTTGAAAAATGGCAGGGCGCGCTCAGCAGACCGAGAGATGAACCTGCTGAGAGCAGCCATGCAACCGGCAAGTTTCTGTACATCCTTGACGCGCTTCGGTGCTTCAATCTGCTCAATGGCCTTGATCTTGTCGGGATTGGCTTCAATCCCCCGCTGAGACACAAAGAACCCGAGAAGCTTGCCGGAGGGAACTCCAAACACACACTTCTCTGGGTTGAGCTTGAGGCTGATCTTGCGCAGATTTGCAAAAGTCTCGTCCAAGTCTTGGATCAGGGTTGCTCTGTCCTTGCTCTTGACCACTATATCATCCATGTAGGCTTCCACATTTCTGTGTATTTGTGGCTCAAGAGCAATATGGACTACTCTTGCAAATGTCGAACCAGCATTCTTTAATCCAAAAGGCATCCGTACGAAGCAGTACGTGCCACATGGAGTAATAAATGCGGTCTTCTCTTCATCCTCCTCTGCCATGAAAATCTGATGATACCCGGAGTACGCATCAAGAAACGAAAGCAAATCACATCCAGCCGTGGAGTCAACAATCTGGTCAATGCACGGCAAAGGAAATGGGTCTTTGGGACAAGCTTTGTTAACATCGGTGAAATCGATGCAAAGCCTCCACTTCCCGTTTGCCTTGCGCACGACTACAGGATTGGCCAACCACGTGGGATGGAGCACTCCTCTGACGAGGCCTGCTGCTTCTAGTTTCTTGATTTCCTCCGCAATGAATTCTTGGCGCTCCACCGCCTGCTTCCGGACTTTCTGCTTGACGGGCCGCGCATGAGGACAGACGGCAAGGTGGTGCTCAATCACTTTCCTGGGAACACCGGGGATGTCAGACGGTTGCCATGCAAACACGTCGACGTTCGCCCGCAGGAAAGCAACGAGCGCGCTTTCCTATTTAGGGTCAAGCGTGGCACTAATGGTGAAGGTACCACCAGCGCCATCCTCCTTGGCGGACACCTTCTTCGTCTCTGGCGGAGCCGCCATCGTCTTCTTGTGCTTGCCGGTGAAGCTCGATGGTGCGTCCTCGACGGCAGCGCAGCACTCCGAAGAGGCGCGCTTGCCGGAGTGGGCACCAGAGCTTTTGCCGGACTTGGTCTTCTTGCCGGTGGAGCTCGATGGTGCGTCCTCGACGGCAGCGCAGCACTCCGAAGAGGTGCGCTTGCCGGAGTGGGCATCAGAGCTCTTGCCGGACTTGGTCCTCCCGGAGCTCGATGGTGCGTCCTCAACGGTAGCGCAGCACTCCGAAGAGGTGCGCTTGCCGGAGTGGGCACCAGAACTCTTGCCGGACTTGGTCTTCTTGGTCCCGGGAGCATCAGCGGCAAGTGGATCGCGGTCTGCCATGGCTGCTGCTTCCCGGTAGATCTTGTCGGCACAGATAAGAGCGTCCTTCTTGTCGCCAGGGACAGAAATGACGCTTATCGGGCCTGGCATCTTCAGCATGTTATACGCGTAGTGAGAGGCCGCCATGAACTTGGCGAGTGCTGGACGGCCAAGTATCCCGTTGTAAGGCAACGGGATATCGGCAACGTCGAACGTGACCCTCTCAGTCCTGAAGTTTAACTCGCTGCCGAACGTTACCGGCAGCGTGACCTTCCCCTTCGGCTTGCTCCTTCCCGGGTTGATTCCTTGGAATGTGCCGGTCTCTTCGAGCTCGCCGTTAGGGATCTGGAGTTTTCGGAGCACAGCGGAGGAGATCAGGTTTAAGCCGGCCCCGCCATCAACTAGCATCTTGGTGGCCTTGAGGTTGCGGATAGTTGGTGAAACCAACATCGGCAGACACCCGACCGCGGTTGTGCGATCAGGGTGGTCCTCAATGTCAAAGATGATAGGCGTGCTGGACCACTTCAGAAGCTTGCGCGATTCGATGGGTGGTTCCGCTGCATTGACTTCCCGCACCCACTGTTTGAGCTGGCGGTGCGAGGTATGCAGGGAAGCACCCCCGTCAATGCACAAGACCTCTGTGGCTTTCTGAAACTCCTGCTCACTGTTCTCAAGGTCATCCATGTCTTCATCCTCCCCGTCGTCTTCGTCGTTGTCGCGACCGCGGGGAGGTCTGTCTCCTTGCCGCTGCTTGGCCTTGCCGCGGCGTCCTTCCTGGCCGGTGCGCTTCTGGCCAGGTTTCTCGGCACCCCCTTGGGCTCTCTCCCTGTCGCGCCGCTCGTACTCAGCCCTCTGTTGCTGGACGAGCTGCTCGACCTTCTTGCAGCTCTGGAGGTCATGGCCCTTGGTGCGGTGAATCTTACAGTATTGCTTGCCGGAGCCGTCCCGCTTGTCGGCGACCGCCACAGCCTGACAGTTGGTGCATGCGGCAACTTCCTTGCCGGAGCTACCAACTGTAGCCTTCGTGGTGTCACCTTCATTGCCGGACTGCTCAACGACCAGCACCTCGTTGTTCTGCTTCTTCCTGTTGTTGCGCCGCCGGCTTCTCTTTGCCGGGGCGGCATCCTCACTGTCAGATCCTCCTGCTCCAGTGCTTTCTCCGGGGAATTTCCTCCCCTCCTCAGCGCGTGCACATCTGTCGGCCAGGGCATAAAGCTCGCTGACGTCCCGAATCTTGCACATCGCCAACTCCTCCCGCATCCTGCGGTTACGCACGTTCTGATGGAACGCGCTGATTACCGCGGCGGGGTGGATATTTGGGATGTTGTGGTGTACACGGCTGAACCTCTGGATGTACTGGCGCAGGGGCTCTCCTTCCTTCTGGACGAGCAGATGAAGATCACTCTCTTGGCCATGAGGTTTGTGGCCGCCTGTGAAGGCACCAACAAACTGATGGCACAGCTCAGCCCAAGAGGATATGGAGTTGTCCGGCAAGTGCATGAGCCAGGACCTGACGTTGGGCTTGAGTACCAGCGGGAAGTAGTTGGCAAGGATCTTGTCGTCTCGTCCCCCAGCAGCCTGCACCGCGATGGTGTATATGCTGAGGAACTCCGACAGATGCAACTTGCCGTCGTACTTCTCCGGTACATCTGGCTTGAAGTTCTTCGTACTGGGCCACTGGACTTGCCGCAGCTCACGAGTGAACGCAGGGCAACCTACCGGGTAGGGCAAGTCGCCTGGTTCCCCTGGCGCATGCATGTCAACAGAGGGCCCAGCGCGCTGGTCTGACTGACGTCGCGCTTCTCTCCGGCGCTTGATGCGAGTACGAGCATCTTCCCGCTGCCGTTCTTGAAGAATTTGGCGCTGATCGCGACGAGCTCGGGGATCAGACGACGCGGTGGAGTCGCTGTCGAGGTGGATCCGGCGAGTCGGCGATCTTGGCCTTCGGGGTGGGGAGTGCACAGTAGTTGCACCCCCACCAGTCTTGTCTCCACCGGTTCGCGCCTGGCTGACTCGCTGCGGCTGCGACGTGGTCGGCTGCCGAGGAGTGTCGCCGTTGGCAAAGCCGATGAGACTCTGGATAGTGGCCCTCCAGTCGTCGATCTTGTCCGCCGCCGGAGGGTAGTCTAGGAGCAGCTGAGCTTGCGCCAGAGCTTCGGCTGCGGTGGCGGGCGGCGGTAGCGAGCGGTGCGAGGAGCGGGATAAGCTCGGACTTCTAACCACGTTAGAAGGAGCAGTATCCCGTCCAGGCGACCGTGTCTCGCTCACGCCAGCAGGTTGACGTGCATGGTGGTCCGGAGCGCTCCGAGATCCACCAGCGCGATCCGGATCCAGCGAGCGCATGGCACCGTGAGCACCATGACGCTGCCGGTCCCGCACCACCTGAGATGGGCGTGGTGCATGCACGGACGCCGAGGACTTGGAGTGCGCCCGGTCGTTGTGGGAGCCGGCCACGCTGCCGATGGGCAGCGCAGCCTTTCCCTGGGACCTGGCAGCACCGTGAGTTCCCTCGTCGATGCGTGCCCTTCCGCCGGCGCCTGCCCCACCATCCGTTTGCTCCGGCGGTGGGTGGCTCGGCGCGGACGGAGCAACTGCCTCCGAAACTTTCTTCTTCGGTGGCATGTTGACGAAGATGGCGAAGATCGATGAAGAAGATGAAGATCTAGCCCGCAAGAACGCCGGATCTGATTCACACAACTTCGACGCCCCCTACCTGGCGCGCCAGAGATGCCGGGGTTTCTGATCCACCGGGCACCTATGGGACCGGCGGACCGGGTCCCTTTTGGTTCGGCGGGGGGCGGAGGTCGTGCAAAGAGCAGATCGAGGCGAAGCGCGCGGGCGGTTTGGTCGTGCGAGGAGTAAATCAAAGCGAAGCACGCGAGCGATTTACCCAGGTTCGGGCCGCACGGATGCGTAAAACCCTACTCCTGCTTTGTGGATTGGTATTGATTTCTAGCTCGGGAGCGAGATCGAGCGTGAGAGTGTGGAATTGCTGAACCTCGCGAGAGCTCTCGAGATGGCCGACCCCCTCTACGTTGCACACGGGCCTCCTTTTATACTCAAGGGGTTACCGACATAGAGCAACGGGGGCCAAGGGCAAAAATGGAAAGGGTGCCGTGGGTAGGCACAGCTAGGTGCTGTAGTAGGCACAGCTAGCTGCTAGAGTGTTATCATACCTAACCCTGACGGCAGGGGACAAGGGAATTAAATGCCCGTCTGTGTCGCCTAGACAGCACCGAAAGGGACCGCTAGGGACGCCACCGTCTTGCCACGACGGTTGTCTTGTCAGCGCCTGCGCGCCACCGCACGCCCCTAGCTGCGCAGCCTCCCGCCACGTGCGCTCGGGAGGGGCCCCGGAGCGACACGTGGGTGGATGTGCTGGAGCGCGGGCGTGGAGTGGGGGCTTGCCGTGGCAAGCGCCTTGCCGCGGCCGTCGACTTGTCGCTTCCGGGAGCTTGTCGCTCACCGGGCCTTGTCGGGGCGCGTAGCGCGCCGCAGCAAGTTCCTTGGAATGCCTTGGACGGCCTTCCCGGCAAGCGCCTCTTGCCGGGGCCTTGGGACGCTTCTGATGGCCTTCCCGGCAAGCTCCTCTTGCCGGGGTCTTGCCTTCTTCCCGGCAAGCTCCTCTTGCCGGGGTCTTGTCTTGAGTACTTTGTTCTTGAATGGTCTTCAAAGGGACCACGGAGGATCTTGGCGGTGACCTGGCAGGCTTTGCCGCGGGGGTACTGCGACTGCCCGTGCACAAGTTCGGGGTACTAAGGGTACCCCTACTTTAGTACACCGACAAATGATCTTCATGACATTTTCTTTACTTTATCCTTCTTCGATATCTATCACTTTAGCACTAATTTTCATGAGTTTCTTTTCATAAGCTCAAACAAATATAAGTGAATATCATGAGCATAACAAATTTTCTTTCTCTCAAAATAATTTAAGTGAATCAAGAGAGAATTTCTTCAAAATTTTACTAACTCTCAGACAAGTCTAAGTGAAGCAAGAGAGCATTTCTTCAAAAATATTAAGCACACCGTGCTCAAAAAGATATAAGTGAAGCACTAGAGCAAGTCCTAGCTCATAAAAGATTTAAGTGAAGCATAGAGAGCAATTCTAACAAGTTATGACATAATTTTGGCTCTCTCAAATAGGTGCATCCAGCAAGGACTGAAAACTTAAAACAAAAAATAAAACAAGCAAAGACACATATTATACAAGACGCTCCAAACAAAACACATATCATGTGACTAATAAAAATATAGTCTCAAGTAAAATACCGATAGTTGTTGGAAGAAAGTGGGGATGCCACTCGGGGGCATCCCCAAGCTTAGTTGGTTGCTCATTCTTGGATAATAGCTTGGGATGCCGGGGCATCCCCAAACTTAGGCTCTTACATCCTTCCTTCATCCATCGTAAGATAACCCAAAACTTGAAAACTTCAATCACACAAAACTCAACAAAAATCTTCATGAGATCCGTTAGTATAAGAATAATAAACCACTACGATAAGTGCTGTATCAGACCAATTCATATTTTGTTTTTGTATTATATCTACTGTATTCCAACTTTTCTATGGCAAAAACTCATCAAATAAAACCATAGAGCCATCAAAATAAGCACACAACACAAAGAAAATAGAATCTGTCAAAACAGAACAGTCTGTAGGAATCTGACTATTTCGAATACTTCGGTAACTCCAAAAATTATGAAAAATTATGACGACCTGAGAAATTTGTATGTTGATCTACTGCAATTGGAATTGGTATTTTATCGCTCTCTGGTAAAAGATGAAAATTAATTTCGTGAGCATAAACTTTTTATTTTTTTCAGCAAGATCAAATAACTATTGCCCAAGAAGATCCTAAAGGCTTTTACTTGGCACAAACACTAGTTAAAACATAAAAAACACAATCATAGAAATAGCATAATTGTGCTAACACTCAAGAACAGGAAGCAAAAATAAAAAATAAATTTATTCATTGGGTTGCCTCCCAACAAGCGCTATAGTTTTACGCCCTTAGTTAGGCATATAGCAAGGATCTAAGTTTTGTCATCTTTGGTTCGAGATCCATAAGATGTCCTAATGATTGATTAATAAGGTGGCTTAATTCTAGTTCTAGGAATGTTTTCCATACCCTTCCTCACAGGAAATTGGAACTGAATATTGCCTTCTTTCATATCAATCACAGCACCGATAGTGCGTAAAAACGGTCTACCAAGAATAATAGGACATGACGGATTGCAATAAATATCAAGAACAATAAAATCTATGGGCACACAATTACTATTTGCAATAATAAGAAAATCATTAATTCTTCCCATATGTTTTTTAATAGTGGAATCTGCCAAGTGCAAATTCAAGGAACATTCTTCAAGATTGGTAAGACCAAGCACATCACATAAAGATTTAGGAATTGTGGAAACACTAGCACCCAAGTCACACAAAGCAAAACACTCATAATTTTTAATCTTGACTTTGATAGTAGGTTCCCACTCATCATGCAATTTTCTAGGAATTGAAACTTCTAATTCCAATTTTTCTTCAAAAGCTTTCATCATAGCATCAACAATATGTTTAGTAAAAGCTTTATTTTGTTCATAAGCATGGGGTGAATTTATCATGGATTGCAACAAAGAAATACAATCAATCAAAGAGCAACTATCATAATTAAATTCTTTGTAATCAAAAATAGTGGGTGCATCACTAGCTAAAGTTTTGACCTCTCCAAACCCACTTTCATCAATTTTCTCAACAAGATTTTCACCCTACAAAATATTGGGATGCCTTCTACCTAAAGTTGACTCTTCTCTAGTCCCTTTTTCATCATTCTTAACTTTACTAAACAAGGAATCAATAGAAGAAACACCAAACATTTTAAGATCTTCATCACTTTTATCCTCTAGTGAGATTGGTTTAGCGGCCATTTGATTTACTAGGGTAGCTTGTGCATCGGATATTTTTCCTAGCAAACTTTCAGCAAAAGCATACTTAGATTGGGGATTGCAAACTTCTCTACTAATATCATCAAGTTTTTTTTGTGATAGCATCCAACACGACGGAGTGTTCCTTAAGTTCTTCAGTAAAGTACTTATTATGCTCAAATTGTGTAGTCATATATTCCTTAGTACTTTTCTCAATTTCAAAAAATATTTGGGTAAGGAACATCATAATATTTTCTTTGAGGCATCAGGACTACGCAAACAAGAACGCACACAAAAACAGATCTGGCAAGAAAACGGCGAACGGAAAAGAGGGGTGAATAAAATGGAAATTTTTTGTGAAGTGGGGGAGAGGAAAACGAGAGGCAAATGGCAAATAATGTAAATTGCGAGGAGATGAGATTTATGATTAGGAACCTGGTTATGTTGAAGATCCTCCCCGGCAACGGCGCCAGAAATTCTCCTTGATGGCAGCTGGAACTACGTCGGTATTTCCCCGGAGAGGGAGGGATGATGTAGCACAGCGACGGTAGAGTATTTCCCTCAGTTATGAAACCAAGGTATCGAACCAGTAGGAGAACCAAGCAACACAACGTAAACATCACCTGCACACAAATAACAACACCTCGCAACCTGACGAGTTAAAGGGGTTGTCAATCCCTTTCGGGGTACGCCGTCTCAAGATAGGCAAGCGGTCATGAGGTAAATTGTAATAGATTGATAGATCGAACGCCAAATAAAATAAATTGCATCAAGGTATTTTTGTATTTTTGGTTTAATAGATCTGAAAATAAAAGCAAGGAAAAAAGAGTAGATCGCAAAGGCAAGTATATGAGAAATAAGACCCGAGGGCCGTAGGTTTCACTAGTGGCTTCACTCAAGAAAATACCAAATGGTGGGTAAAAAAATTACTGTTGGGCAATTGATAGAACTTCAAATACTCATGACGATATCCAGGAAATGATCATTACATAGGCATCACGTCCAAGATTAGTAGACCGTTTCCTGCCTGCATCTACTACTATTACTCCACACACCGACCGCTATCCAGCATGCATCTAGTGTATTAAGTTAATGGAAAAATGGAGTAATGCAATAAGAACGATGACATGATGTAGACAAGATCCGTTTATCTATATGGATGTAGATATAGATCTCGTCTTTTTATCATTAGTAGCAACGATACATACGTGTCGGTTCCCCTTCTGTCACTGGGATCAAGCACCGTAAGACCGAACCCACTACCGGGCACCTCTTCCCATGGCAAGATAAATATATCAAGTTGGCCAAACAAAACCCAAATATCAGAGAAGAAATACGAGGCTATAAGAGATCATGCATAAAAGAGATCAAAGAAACTCAAATACTTTCATGGATATAAAAACATAGATCTGATCATAAACTCAAAGTTCATCGATCCCAACAAACACATCGCAAAAGAGTTACATCATATGGATCTCCAAGAGACCATTGTATTGAGAATCAGGAGAGAGAGATGAAGCCATCTAGCTACTGACTACGGACCCGAAGGTATACAAAGAACAACTCACGCATCATCAAAGAGGCATCAATGGAGGTGGTGAACCCCTCCGTGATGGTGTCTAGATTGGATCTGGTGTTTCTGGACTCTGCAGCGGCTGGATGAATATTTCGTCGACTCCCCTATGGTTTTGGGAATATTTGGGTATTTATAGAGCAAAGAGGTGGCCCGGGGGGCACCCGAGGTGGGCACCACCCACCAGGGCGCTCCAGGGCCTCCTGGCGCGCCCTGGTGGGTTGTCCCCTCCTCTGGATTCCCCCCAGGTGCAACCAAGGCCCATCTGCTTCCTTTTGGCCCATTAAAAATCATCGTAAAGTTTCGTGCCATTTGGACTCCGTTTGATATTGATTTCTTGTGATGTAAAAAACATGGAAAAACAGGAACTGGCACTGGGCACTATGTCAATAGGTTAGTACCAAAAAATCATATAAAATGACTATAAAATGATTATAAAACATCCAAGATTGATAATAAAACAACATGGAACAACAAAAAATTATAGATACGTTGGAGATGTATCAGATTCCTACACGGCGCCGCAAGAGAGGTGGTACTTCATATCTCCACAACTTTTTGATGTCAACTAGAAAATAGTTCGTAACTTGGTTACTGTACTTTCTTTTCAGCTCTTAGAATTTAGTTCTCAGTTCGAAGCAAACAATGGATGCTACATAGCATTTCCCCGGTTTGCAGCTTTAAGTCTGCCATGGCACAGTCATAATAGGGTTTAATTGATCATGCTTAGGGTTTAATTGATCATGTTGGTTCCGTGGTGGTTTCTTTAATAGAAATCGGAGGGGAAACCCTCTTTTGCTCAAAAAAATGCTTAGGGTTTCCCCCTTTTATGATCACTATACGATCATCATACGTGCTTCGTGTCATAGTAGCACTGCTCCACCCATCAAGCTAAACAAGCTTAGTTGTTCAGCTAAATGTTCCTGATTTAGTTTGGAAAATGCATGTTTGCCGCTCGGGTGTGTATCTCTATAGGGTGCCCACGATGGGTCGCGACCCACCCTGGGATTTTGGGTCGGCCCAGGCCCCGATTCCCCTCCGTTCTATTGCGCACCTCCGATCTCTACTCGCCCCCAGCCGCCTGCCTCGCCGGCGACTTGCCGCCCCTGGATGGCATGACTCTAGGAGGAGATGCCGGACTAACAGGAGGTCAGGAGGCGCTCGCCCAACAGCGTCACCGCTGCCCAGGCACGCCGCCGTGCCTACCTTCCCAGCCCGTTCAGGGCTCAGGCATGCAACACCCACTAAGCCAACCCGATTTATCCTGAGATACGTCCTCAACACTCAGCAGCCACTCCTCATCACCCATTTTCTAATTGATTCATTACTCATTAGGCAAGACTGTCATTAGGGTTTGTTGTGCGCTGAGTGCTACCTACACTTAATGGTTCAGATGTATTTCAGTAATCTTTAGTACCTGTAAAGTTCACATGGTTTCAAAATTCCGGCCCTAGGAATAGATGAAAGATCGTGGATGTCGCCTAGAGGGGGGTGAATAGGCGCTTTAAAATAATTACGGTTTAGGCTTGAACAAATGCGGAATAAACCTAGCGGTTAATTTGCCAAGCATAAAACCTAAAATAACTAGGCTCACCTATGTGCACCAACAACTTATGCTAAGCAAGATAAGCAACTATGTGATAGCAAGATATATGACAAAGAACAATATGGCTATCACAAAGTGAAGTGCATAAATAAAGGGCTCGAGTAAGAGATAACCAAGGCACGCGGAGACGATGATGTATCCCGAAGTTCACACCCTTGCAGATGCTAATCTCCGTTTGGAGCGGTGTGGAGGCACAATGCTCCCCAAGAAGCCACTAGGGCCACCGTAATCTCCTCACGCCCTCGCACAATGCAAGATGCCGTGATTCCACTAAGGGACCCTTGAGGGCGGTCACCGAACCCGTACAAATGGCAACCCTTGGGGGCGGTCACCGAACCCGTACACTTTGGCAACCCTTGGGGGCGGTCACCGATACCCGTCAAATTACTCGGGGCGATCTCCACAACCTAATTGGAGACCCCGACGCTTGCCCGGAGCTTTGCACCACAATGATTGAGCTCCGAACACCAAAAATCGTCTAGGGCGCCCAAGCACCCAAGAGGAACAAGCTCAAGGGTACCAAGCACCCAAGAGTAATAAGCTTCTCAACTTGTAACTTCCACGTATCACGTGGAGAACTCAAACCGATGCACCAAATGCAATGGCAAGGGCACACGGAGTGCCCAAGTCCTTCTCTCTCAAATCCCACCGAAGCAAGTAATGCTAGGGAGGAAAATGAGAGGAAGAACAAGAAGGAGAACACCAAGAACTCCAAGATCTAGATCCAAGGTGTTCCCCTCACATAGAGGAGAAAGTGATTGGTGGAAATGTGGATCTAGATCTCCTCTCTCTTTTCCCTCAAAAACTAGAAAGAATCCATGGAGGGATTGAGAGTTAGCAAGCTTGAAGAAGGTCAACAATGGGGGAAGAACACGAGCTCAAAGGATAAGATTCATTGGGGAAGAAGACCCCCTTTTATAGGAGGGGGAAAATCCAACCGTTATGTGCTCAGCCCGCACACGAGCGGTACTACCGCTCCACGAGCGGTACTACCGCTCAGGAAGAAGAAACAGGGAAAAAGAGCAACAAAACAAGAACCTTGGGGCGGTAGTACCACAGGAGACAGCGGTACTACCGCTGGGTTAAGCGGTACTACCGCTCCCTTCGGCGGTACTGCCGCGCAGAACGAAGGGGAAAGGGAAAGAGGGAACCGGACGGTACTACCGCGGAGGAAGGGCGGTACTGCCGCTAAGGAGCGGTACTGCCGCACTACTACCGCAGCGAGGTACCGCACAATCCGACACAGAAAAAGACCCCTCGAATCGATGCGGTAGGGACCTGGTAAGCCAGCGGTAGTACTGCTGCGGAGTCACCGCCGGTACTACCGCTGCGGAGCGGTACTGCCGCTTGAGACCCCTCAGCGGTACTACCGCTGGGTACCACGGTACTACCGCTGGGACCCTGACAAAAACCACACTCAAGAAAACAAGAACTGCCATAACTTTTGCATATGAGCTCCGAATTGAGCAAACTCAAGCTTGTTGGAAACAAGACGACGAGTAGCATCAAAACAGCGACTGGTTATAGTAAGAAGAGGCAGGGGAGGTATGCCTAACGAAAAGAGGAGTGAAAGCTCCAACCGAGAAGAACCGGCAAAACCTCCAACATCGAAAACATCATAGAAGATGCAAGCGAACTCCGTTTTCGATGAACTCAATCTTGTCAACAAGATGACCATAAGCTCTAAGACTCACAAAGAGAACCAAACAAGAACCAAGAAAGATGATGCAAGGATGCAATGGTTTGAGCTCTCAACGAACGATACGATCAAGCTACTCATTGAGAGCCCCCCTTGATAGTATGGCAATCGATCCTATAACCCGGTCTCCCAACTACCATCATGAGACCGGTAAAATAGAAAACCTATCAAGGGCAAACCTTTGCCTTGCACATGGTCCACTTGAGCTAGATGATGACGATCTTGACTCCCTCAAGTTGGACCACCTTTCTTGATTGTGTTGGCTCGATGAAGACTAGTTGATTGCTCCCCCATACTCCACTATGGGTGAGCCTTTCTTCCGCACATCTTCACAAGTCCATTGTCACCACAAAGGACGGCAAGCTTCAAGCATTTGATCTCTTCGTGATGCTCCACTTGAACTTGCACACCACAACCTTTCTTGATTGTGTTGACTCAATGAAGACTAGTTGATTGCTCCCCCATACTCTACTATGGGTGAGCTACTCTTCCGTACATCTTCAGAGGTCCATTGTCACCACAAAGGACAACAAGCTTCAAGCATTTGATCTCTTCGTGGTGCTCCACTTGAACTTGCACACCGCAACCTAACCCCACAAAGAACCCTCACGAAGACCATGGGTTAGTACACAAAGCGTAATTGACAATGCTTACCATACCATGAGATCACTTGATCCCTCTCAGTACATCTTCTACGCTTTGTGGGTTGATCAACTTGATTCACTCTTTAACTTAGTCTTGATCAACCTCTCACAAGACCAATCTTTAGGTAATTCCTTGAATAACACCTTGGTCGACACAAACTCTCCTTGAAACCAACACATGTACTCCAAGAAAATCCTATGGACAAAACCTTCAAATATAACTCAAGGCAACCATTAGTCCATAGAGATTGTCATCAATTACCAAAACCAAACATGGGGGCACCGCATGTTCTTTCAACAGACAATAGTCATTTTGGATTGTTGGTCGTAGTGACATTGACCCAGATTACTACTGCAGGCCAGGTTTGTTGACAATTTTACTTGTCTTTCTTACTCATTCGATATGATATCCAATTTTTCACGTCGATTAGTTGCAAACAATAAGTGCTAGACAAACTTCTTGATTCAGATTTTGGATGGTCTCTTACTGCAGTTACAATTCTGCATACCTATCCTAGTAAGCTCACAAGTAAATAATTGATTCACTACATCTATGCTTGCCTTGTCATATTTGTTGTCAATATTCTTTTAGGGTGGACCACCCTGTTTCAAAATACTAGAACCGTAGACATGAGTGAATAGTATTTCTCTATGTGATGTCTTCCATCATGTGTGGGCAACGAGCACTGCATTGTATAGAAAGAAAGTGTCATTTCCAGCTTTTACATAGACTATGATCTTTTACATGGAATACAATCTGCTTACTTGCTTTGTGTCGCACTACCAACACTCCACCCTTGAAGCTAAACATTATGCCACTGATAATTCCTTAGTTTATTTGTTCAAATACGAATTTGATATGATTCTAATGTTCCTACTTCAGTTTTGAAATGTGTGTCTGCCTGTTATAGAGACATAAGAGGTTTGTACTTCTGTGTGTGGTCTGATCAGCATGGTTGGGGGTGAACTTTGCATATGTAGGGGTTTATAGGGAGACACTCTTCGAGTTGAATCCGAATGCATTTCATAGATAAATCTAACTACTTTTTATGTTTTCATGAATCTCAGATTCTGAACAACATCATAATGATCATGAGCTTGCGCGCATGAACAGAATAAAGCAAAACAATGCCATGGCTGTCAAACTTGGCATTACGGGACTGAAATCAAGTCTGGATGCAATGCAATGCCAACGCTCTCCACCTAGAGATTCATGCTCAGAATATGATCCTAACAGTGATTCTGAGCTAGAGGGAGACCTAAGTCAATGTAGCTCCCTAGTGGAGGAGTCAGAGGCAGGTGCCCTATCTTATTCACCCATCAAGGTGCTTTCTCTAACTTTCCAAGGTTATATTGGTCGCACATATCTTGCAACTGATGCTTTGCATTGCTTCTACTTTGTTGCATTGCCATTAGCTTAGTTTTCACATCATGTATGTGAATACGCCCCGCCTATCCATTTTCAGTACATATTCCATCTGTCATCATACCATATTTATCCATTCAAATGCTGTTCTTGTGTATCAGACGTTCAAAAGGAAGAGTGCGATTGCTGATCGCGAAGGAGCACGAGCAAAGTATTTGGAAAAGGTAGTGAGATAAATCAAATAGCCCATTAGCTGTAGTTGCAATATCACCTGACCCACAAAACACCCCAACTCTAGCAGACTCTAGCCCTACTACAATGGTCATTTCTGATGCCCAACTCAGCAGACATGTAACATCCCAAATTTTCAATTTGGAATGTTATACATAGGTCATGCATGCATATCATATTTTATTGCGTTTTCGTTTTCGCAATCCTCGAAATCCTAAGCAACTCAAGGACCCTCGGAGAGAGTTGGGGATTTCCAGGTTTTCATATTTGATTCTTATCAAATAATGAAACGAGGATTTTGATTTTAATAATTTTTCTCTCCAAAAAATATTTCGTATTAAAATATAAGAGAGGAGATAATATGACTTCTCCAAAATAATTGAAATATTGGAGGAAAAATATTAAAATCATTTATTTTGATTTTATTCAATTTTATTTGGATTTTATTTGCATTACAAAAATTGCATGTTTTCGAAATTGCATTTTAGGGCCAAGAAAATATTCATCTTGTTCTAAATATTTTATTTAGATCTTGAAAATTTGTTTTGGCATTTTTAGATTTTTATTTTATTTTTTAGGATTTTATTTCTATCGGCGAAATTGTTTTTTTATAAAAAATCTCCAGCCCACTGGGCCGAACCCAGCCGGGCCGCTGGCCCAAGCTGCCGCCGCCTTCCCGCGCGCGAGCGCCGCCGCCGCCGAGCTCGGACCGGAGTCTGAGCCGGACTCCGCCTCCGCCGCGCCTTGCCCCCTCCTCCAAGTCGCCCCTCCCCCTTTATATACGCACCACCCGGCCCTCCACCACCACACCACCACCGCAGCCCGCACCGCCCACAGCCGCCCGTGCCGCCCCGCGAGCCGCCGCCCGCGCCCGCCGCCGCCGCCGCCCGCGCCTACTACCGCCGCCCCTGCCGAGCCCCGCCGCCCCGCCGCCCAACCCCGCCTCGCCGGAGCCCCTCGCCGGAGGTACCGCACCGGACCCGAACCATCGGTTTTTTAAACTATTCGGTTTTTTTAGAAACCCTAGTTCATTTTTTAGATCGGTTCTTCGGTTCTTCTCGGTTCTTCTATTTAGCGAACATTCGTCCGTACGTTCGTTTTAACGAACGGTTTTCGCCCGTTAGTCACAGCTAACGAACGCTCGTTCATTAGACTGTTCGTCAGTTTTCTTTTTATCGGATTTATCTGCGATTTTTCTCGATCGCGATTTCTGATCCGATCTTAGTTTCTGTTTATCTTTTCGCTCGTTAGTCAGAATTAGGCGATTCAACCGCCTAGATCTTTGTCTCGAGACCCTCTTTCTGTTTAACCAACTTGCACAAGGTTTTGCTACTGTAAAATTTGACCTTAGTCCAGATTAGTAAACGGATCTTGTTTCATTCGCCGTTTGAGTTTTGTTGCTCCGTTTGATTTGATTCTTTTTGCGTACCGGAGTTCTTAAGTTGAACTTTCTGGTCAACCCCTCGTATTTGAGTTTTGCTTATGCATCTTTGCTTGTTGCTTATGTATGTTATTGTTTGTTTGCGATAGAACACCTGGAGTGCGAAGCGTGTTACTACGAGTCTCTAGGTTTCGCGGATCGTCAGCAAGGCAAGTAACACATTGATCATACTCTTTTCATACCCAGTTTTTATTGCATTAGTTCCAATCCTCAAACATTGCATGATTAGGACGTCATTAACTTGTGGGTTGGGAAGTAGTTGTTGAGATAGAACCTATTACCCTGTTACTATCAAACCCTTGGGAGTTACTTCTACGCTCGTACACGTGGTTTGGGTTTGAGTGAAATCCATGACAGATGTGAGGTTATCAATTAATGGTTCAACTTAAGGTGGCAACTTAAATTAACATCTGGGTGGATTGAGGCACCTGGGGAACCCAGTGTTGTCTGTTTTTTGGAAATCCCGGGGTATCCGTGTGATCTTCCTATGGACCGCCACCTAGGCTCAAAAGGGAACTGAGATGATTCATGCTAGAAATTTCCGTGTGCAGCCACAAGCTATCATGGGCTCTAGCATAGTTGAGTAAGTTACGTGAAGCTCTTGAAGAGGTGGATCAGCAGGTAGTGGGTTTTGTAGGTTTGGTATGGTCTACCCGGAGTAGAGAGTTAATGTTTCTGAAAGACTGTGTCTCGGTCATCTGTTTCTCAAACACCATGTAGTGCGAGAAATCCAATGGAGGCGATCGAGTCTTGTGGCGAAAAGTGCGCAAACCTCTGCAGAGTGTACAATCTAATCATGGTTAGCCGTGTCCCTGGATATGGACAATCTTGAGTATCTAGTACTTGGGTTATCACACATATCTCATCACTCTTAATTAATATTGTTGGGTTGTTAATTACTTTAATTGGGATTGAGTTGGGGTTACCTTCTCAATATTTGTTCAACCACCATGATAGTTAAATTAAAATCTATTCCTTTGTTGTAGGAAAAAATTGGCTTTTTGCAAAAATTATAACTATAGAGCTTTCCACCAGCCAAATATGCATGTAGTGATAGCATTATTCTGTTCGTGTCCTACTGTGTTACATTGCCAGCATATTCCATGTGCTGACCCGTTCTCGGGCTGCAACGTATTATGTTGCAGACTTTTCAGACGAGGAGTAAGGTTCGTTAGGTCATTGTCGTGTAGCTCAGCTATGCCGTTGGAGTTGATGGACTCACTTATCTTCCAAGCCTTTCGCTGTTATCGCATTAGATGGCCTTAAGCCATATTATTGTAATAAGTTCTCTTTTGAGACATTCGATGTAATAAGTGTGTGATTGCTACTCCGTTATAAATCCTTCGAGCACCGTGTGTGTCAGCATTACCGATCCAGGGATGACACTGAAGCACAGAGACTTGACTATTTGAGGTCAGGTCGCTACAAGATGGTATCAGAGCACACGCAGAGTGTAGGACACGACCACTAAGCTAAACCATAGGTCACACTTCTCTTCTCATTTCTGACTCCTCTCCATTTTCTACTCTTTAGGATGGCGGATGCAAGGAACAAGATTGCACAACCGGATGAAGACACACCATTTGGACTCCACCTGAAGGAAGTCACTAGGTACTTGAACATTGGAATACCAAGCTTCACCGGGACATACAACACCACTTTACCAGAGGAGGAGCACTGGATGATTCAAGTACAAGTTCCAGGAAGGATCTTCACACCAGTCACTAAACCCATAGAGTTTTCCTTCGATGCACCAACCTGGAGTTTAGGAAAGAGTATGGCGGCTCACATCACCATGGGACGCATTGGAGAAGTCTACAACAGGGAACTCAAAGACACTATCTATCAGATATGTGGGCGCCGAGACAAGCAATGGGAAGTAATCAACACCAAGAAGGATAGATCCATTGCAGCTTTCATCCAGGAGTTAAACCAGCACATTCGACGTCAGGAGAACCAGATGTGCGCAGACATGATGGACTTGAAAAAGGCGAAGACTAGGATCATCGAGCTGGAGGAATAACTCAAGTTTACACGCGATGGATATGAGGAGGAAATCAAGACACTACTGGAGAAGAATGACGACCTAGTTAAGAAGATTGGAGTATTCATGGGAGGACCAACACCAGGAGTAGAAGACGACGATTCCACTTGCCTGGACAACTACATCATCATCGACGACACCGATTCCGATCCTAGTGAGGATGACTTTGAAGACAAAGCTGGAGCAGACATCATGGAGTCTTCCACCGATCAAAATTTCTCGATGACCACCATATATCATTAGTATTCCCCCATGTATTTAGTAGTAGTTGAGCACTTTTGTGATAGTTCTAGACCGCTTGTATGCCCTTGCTTGATTGATTGAGTGAAATGATTGTGTTTGTCTCATGTGCATATGGGTAGTGCTTTCTCATTAGACCCCCTTTTCTATTCTGATCTCTTCCATCTAAACCCATCAGATGCCTCTGAGACGTGACGCGGGATTTGCATTCCTGCCGGAGCTCACCCACTTGATCCAGCAGCAGAATACTTTGATGCAATTGCTAGTTCAGAACCAGGGCAACAACAACAACAACAACCCGCCACCAGTGGACAACCTAGCCCGCTTTCTAAGGTTACAACCGCCGGTGTTTTCCAGTAGCATCGAGCCTATAGTTGCAGATGATTGGCTCCGCAGGATTGGAAGGGAGTTAACCACTGCAGGATGCACTGATGCTGAGAAGGTGTGTTTTGCCGCACATCAGTTGGATGGACCAGCAACATCATGGTGGGAGAATTACACTGTCACCTACCCCATAACCACGGTGACATGGGACCAATTTCAGCAAGCTTTCCGCACAGCTCATGTCTCAACTGGAGCTATGCAGATGAAGAAGCGGGAGTTCCGCAACTTACACCAGGGGAACCGTACTGTGGCTCAATACGTGGATGAGTTTAGCAAGTTATCTCGCTATGCCCCTGATGATGTGGCCACAGATGCCGCGAAGCAAGAGAAGTTTATGGAAGGGCTGAAAGATGAGATGAGCATGCAGTTGATGGTAGCAACCTTCAAAAACTACCAGGAGTTGGTAGATAAAGCCCTTATGATTGAAGGGAAGCAGCAGCAGGTTGAGAGCCATAAGAGGAAGTACGGACAAGGGAAGTATAACTCGGGAGCTCAACAGAAACCACGCCTAACCCCGAACTCGGGAGGACTTGTTCATAACCATGGAGGTCACAACCACACTGGAGGAGGAACACATAATCACAATGGTGCTAAGAATGGAAATGGGAACGGAGCTAACAACAATCAGAACCGCTCCAACCCAGCCACACCCGCCAAAAGAGACTTAAGTCAAGTTACTTGCTTTAAGTGCGGGAAGACAGAGCACTATGCTAATGATTGCCCTGAAGGAAGGAATGGAAACGGGAATGGGAGCGATGGAAAGAAGCCTAATCCATTCAACAAAGGACAAGTGAACCACGTTAACGTGGAGGAGGTTGAAGAGCAGCCGGACGCGGTAATAGGTAAGTTTTTGGTTAAGTCATTTACCGCTCTTGTTCTTTTCGATACTGGTGCATCGCATTCATACATATCAAGGAGATTCGTGGATAAGTTTAAACTACCAACCCAAACCCTTAGGACCCCTCTCCTAGTGAGTTCACCTGGAGCAGAGTACATGGCTAGCCGATGGTGCAACCAGATACCTCTAACCATTGGTACATATGTTTTTCCGTCCGACCTAATTATCTTGGAGTGACAAGGATTGGATGTGATATTAGGTATGGACTGGATGTCAAAGTATGGAGGAAGCATTGACTGTGCTAGTAAGTCGATTTATCTCACCACCCCGGAGGGAAAAGGATTAAGTATGTATCTAGGCATGTGCCTAGGAGGAGCCAAGTGAATGCCCTCATGGGAGTTGTTCAGGAGGAAGTGCCTGTAGTGAAGGATTTTCCGGATGTTTTTCCAGAGGAGTTACCAGGCATGCCACCGGATAGAGACATTGAGTTTTGATAGATCTATTGCCAGGTACATGGCCAATATCCAAGAGACCCTATCGGATGCCCGCAAACGATCTAGAGGAAATTAAGAAACAGATCAAGGAGTTATTATAGAAAGGTTACATTCGAAGAAGCTCGTCACCTTGGGGAGCCCCAGTACTTTTGGTGGAGAAGAAGGATAAATCCCTAAGGATGGTTGTTGATTATCGGGCTTTGAACAAAGTGACGATCAAGAATAAGTACCCACAGCCGATGATCAATGATCTGTTTGATCAGCTGCAAGGAGCTAAAGTGTTTTCGAAGATTGATTTATGATCGGGATACCATCAGTTGAAGATTCAAGAGAAGGATATACCAAAGACGGTGTTCACCACGCGGTATGGATTATATGAATATACGGTCATGTCGTTTGGACTGACTAATGCCCCTGCCTATTTTATGAGCATGATGAACATGGTGTTCATGGAGTATTTGGGCAAGTTTGTTGTGGTGTTTATTGATGATATTATGGTATACTCGAAGAATGAAGAGGAGTACAAGGAGCATTTGCGATTGGTGCTCGAGAAACTCAGGGAACACCAGTTATGTGCTAAGTTCAGCAAATGCGAATTTTGGTTGAAGGAGGTCGGATTCCTTGGACATGTTATATCAGGAGAAGGTATAGCAGTAGATCCCAGCAAGGTTCAGTCAGTCACTGAATGGTTGGCACCCACTTCAGTTAGCGAGATCCGCAGTTTCCTTAGACTCGCAGGATACTACCGGAGGTTCATTGAGAATTTTTCCAAGATTGCAAAGCCAATGAATGAATTATTGAAGAAGGATACTAAGTTCAAATGGACAGATGATTGCGAGGCAAGTTTCCAGGAGTTGAAGAAACGTTTGACTACAGCCCCAGTGCTAACACTGCCAGATATACATAAGGAGTTCCAAGTATATTGCGACGCCTCCCGCTTAGGACTTGGATGTGTGCTTATGCAGGACGGAAGAGTTGTTTTGTATGCCTCACGACAACTAAAACCTCATGAGTTGAACTATGCCACGCATGATTTGGAGCTAGCAGCCGTAGTGCATGCATTCACTACTAGGGAAAAGCCTAGTAGCAGCGCGGGTTTTGGGCCTATTAGCAGCGCGGGGGCCGGCGCTACAGCTAACGTATAGTAGCAGCACGGGTGCCACCCGCGCTACTACTACTACGTCCGTTAGTAGTAGCATGGGTAAAAACCCGCGCTACTACTAACCCGCGTTTTTTTTCCGAATTTTTTGCACGAATTTTCAAATTTCTGAATTATTTTAACCTCTAATCTCTAATCACCCTCATCACTGCTCAATTTAATATCTAATCACCCTCATCATTCCAAATCATCTAACTTCCCGGACGGTCACCCATCCTCTCACTACTCCAGCCTGAGCACGCTTAACTTCCGGGTTCTATTCTCCCTCGATTCCAAGTCTGCACTTGTTGTTTTCCTGACAATAGTAAGATGTCAATCCTATTAACCCTCGGGAGTTTAGCTTGAGCATGAAGTCACACATTTCGCTGTTTGAGTTTAAAACTATTGTTCTAAAAAACAATAATTATTTAGTAACACTAATATTTCTTGAATAAGGAGTTTGACCACATTTTGACCAAAGTTTGACCATAGTTTGACCAGATTTGATCAAAATTCCAAAAAACTGAAATAATTATTTAGTAACACTAATATTCTTGAATAATTATTTAGTAACACTAATACTTCTTGAATAAGTAGTTTGACCACAGTTTGACCAGATTTGACCAAAATTAAAAAAACTGAAATTTGAGCATAACTTTTTTTCCTTTTAGAATTTGAGGATTCTAAAAATTTGCAAACAGGCCATAGGTGGTCTCCATCGTATGCGGATTTTCGTGCTGAACATTTTGATATATTATACGTTTTTTCTGACATCGTATGCAAAAGTTATAGCCGTTTTACATTTTCCCTACACTTTTTGCAAAACATGTCCAAATTTAAGTTTTTAAATTTTCCTAACTAGTAGATGTAGTAACATAACTACATCTCGAAGGATTTTAATTTTTGAAACATTTTGATATATTATACGTTTTTTTTTCTAACATCGTATGCAAAAGTTATAGCCGTTTTACATTTCCCCTACACTTTTTGCAAAACATGTCCAAATTTAAGTTTTTAAATTTTCCTAACTAATAGATGTAGTAACATAACTACATCTCGAAGGATTTTAATTTTTGAAGTTTTTATCATTTTCTTTTGCTTTTTACAAAACCGAAAAGGCGATCCACCGGGGGGGGGTAGAGTTTCAAAATGGGACCTTTAGTAGTAGCGAGGGATTTTACCCCTCGCTACTACTATGGCATGTCCCGGAGGGGCACAGTTGAGACCTCTTAGTAGTAGCGAGGGGTAAAAACTTAGTAGTAGCACGGGTTTATAACCCTCGCTACTACTATGGCATGGCCCAAGGGCACGGTAGAGACCGCTTAGTAGTAGCGAGGGGTAAGAACCAGCGCTACTGCTATCAACTTAGTAGTAGCGAGGGTTAAAAACCCGCGCTACTACTATGGCATGTCCCGGGGGGCACGGTAGAGACCGCTTAGTAGTAGCGAGGGTAAAAAACCAGTGCTACTGCTATCAACTTAGTAGTAGCAAGGGTTAAAAACCCGCGCTACTGCTACTTAGCAGCAGTGCCTGATTTTAAAGCGCGCTGCTGGTAAGATTCTGTGTATAGGCTTTTCCCTAGTGGTGATTGAAGACTTGGAGACATTACCTTATTGGAAACCGCTGTGATGTGTACACGAATCATAAGAGTTTGAAATACATTTTCACACAGAAGGAGTTGAACCTTAGACAGAGGAGATGGTTGGAGCTTATAAAGGATTATGATATGAAGCTACACTATCATCCCGGAAAGGTCAATGTCGTAGCAGACGCTTTAAGACGAAAGAGTTATGCTAATATCCTTGAAAGTAAGGGATTGCCGAAGGAGTTAGCGGAGGATATCAGAGAACTTTGATTGGAGATTGTTCCAAGAGGTTTCGTTGCAACAATGGAGGTTCAGTCTACATTGTTGGGCAAGATTCGAGAAGCTCAGAAGGATGACAAAGAGATTGCCGAGATAAAGGAGAAGATGAGCAAAGGAAAGGCCAAAGGTTTTCGTGAGGATGAGCACGATACCTTATGGTTTGAGGACCGAGTTTATGTACCCAATAACCCAGAGATCAGGAAGTTAATACTTCAGGAGGCTCATGACTCACCATACTCGATACACCCCGGAAACACCAAGATGTATTTGGATTTGAAGGAACGTTTCTGGTGGACTGGTATGAAGAAGGATATTGCCAAGTATGTAGCAGTATGTGATGTTTGCCAAAGAGTAAAAGCAGAGCATCAGAAGCCAGCAGGACTATTACAGCCTATGCCGATACCCGAATGGAAGTGGGATAAACTTGGCATGGATTTTATCACCGGATTGCCCAGAACCAAAGCAGGATATGATTCTATATGGGTAGTAGTTGATCGCTTGACCAAAGTGGCTCACTTTATCCCAGTGAAAACCACGTATACAAGCGCGAAGTTGGCCAAGATATATATGTCCAAGATCGTATGTCTACATGGAGTTATGAGGACCATCGTATTAGACAGAGGAACCCAGTTTACTTCAAAGTTTTGGCATCAATTACAACAAACTTTGGGAACAAGATTGGAGTTCAGTACAACGTTTCACCCGCAGGCGGATGGACAGACTGAGAGAGTCAATCAGATTTTGGAGGACATGTTGAGAGCCTGTGTGCTAGATTATGGATCTAGTTGGGATGACAATTTGCCTTACACAGAGTTTTCATACAACAATAGCTACCAAGCCAGTTTGAAGATGGCACCGTTTGAAGCCCTGCATGGACGCAGGTGCAGAACGCCGTTGATGTGGGATGAGGTAGGAGACCCGCAGTTGTTTGGACCAGACTT